>NW_022720604.1:39736-41303 GCF_011630105.1 Anneissia japonica | reverse complement strand
AAAAATCTGGGAAAAGGTCAAAATGTCAGGGCCAAACGTCAGTGGCGTCACGGAGTTTGTGGGGCCCTGGAGCTGACTGTGGGGTGAGGGGGCCTCATACATGCTAACAATTTTTTCATGAGAATGTATATTTCTGCCGTCCACGATCAAACATATCCCACTGACATGAGCCGCCCGCGTGGCAGCTGGCAGTGTGTTCTTGATGATATTGATGCAGCTAGTTTGATCTGATCTGATCGAAAAACAAGGGAAACAATATTATATTTTTTGCTGACAATTATCAGATTTATTATCTAAAGAATACATGAGATACCATAACAAAATAAATTTGAAATTACATGATAATACTATAGGCCTAATTATAAAAGAGATCAGAAAAACATATTAAGTTGAAGGCGAGCTCTTTGTTAAAGATCGATGATGTCAATTTTTTTAAACTACAATATCTGGGCTCCTACAATACCTCGGGGCCCAGGCGCTCCGCACCCCCTCAGTGCCTCAGCGTGACGCCATCGCCAAACGTCAAACCCTTGTATCTCCTCAGCCCATCGCGGTAGAGAGTTAATTTTGGTACAAGCCTTTTTTAACGTTCATGTTTCTATTTGCTCTAATCATGTTGTGAACATTTAGTCAAAAATGACCGGAAATGCCGATGTTGGAAATAGGGTTCTTATATATTGGTAAACATTGGTTGCAGTGAGTTGGTTTTTGTGTCAATTGCTCAAAATATATACCTATTATTTAAATTTAAATTAGCTCAGATAAAAAATAATCGGAAATGTCCATGTTGACCTTTGTACCTATAGGCCTATATATATATATATATATATATATATATATATATTATACATAAATCATCAAAGAAATGTAAATACAGTGTTCAAATAAAGGACATAATAACACATCGTGTAGCATAGCTCTCAACGAATGTAGTCCTGTAAATAAATGAATAAAGAAATTGTGTAATAAAATGCCACTGACGGGACTCGAACCTGCGACCTCTCGCTGTAAAAGGAGCGTCATAACCATTAGACCACGGAGGCTTCATGGTTAAACAGATTCAAATACCACCAGATACACTCCATTACACAATAAGTACGGCTAGAAACAAATAATTGCATATGATGTAATATTAATCAAGATAGCCGTTAACACTGTAAAAAATAATATACATAAATCATCAAAGAAAGGTAAATACAGTGTTCAAATAAATGAAATAATAACACATCGTGTAGCATAGCTCTCAACGATTGTTGTCCTGTAAATAAATGAATAAAGGAATTGTGTAATAAAATGCATCTGACGGGAACTCGAACCTGCGACCTCTCGCTGTCAAGGAAGAAGTCCACAGGAGGGGACGAAATATGCGTGTGAAATATATTATGTTCCAAAAATACGTCAACTTAACTTTTGTTTTTATTGTCATAGCCTTCACCACTATATTAATTATGGAACAACGTGCATAGGCATATATATATATTTCAATTCATGTTCTTCAAGTCAACTATTGAACACTGTATATTTACCTTATATTATATATATATATATATATATATATATATATATA
>NW_022720604.1:36665-38522 GCF_011630105.1 Anneissia japonica | reverse complement strand
TTTTTTATTATAGGCCTATATTATATATATTATATTTTATTTCATGTATTTTGCTATATTCCTGTCTCTTATACACATCTAGATGTGTATAAGAGACAGGATGTATACAGTGAAGTAATATCCATAGTGAAGACGTACTTATGGCGGCCGGTAAATTCAAATCCCTTGAATGTGCGAATAGCATCGTTAGTATCATTAATGTAGGTAGGAAGTTTCTTGACGATAGGAGAGAGCACGCTATCCAAGTATTCACTGATGATGACTGTAGGACAGTTGCAAGTTGAGACAATAGGACGACCAGGAGAGTTATCTTTGTAAATTTGTTCACAAGAACAAGAATCACAAGAAAAATCAAGTATAAGAAGAAAAAAATATTGAAATATTGAAACACAATCATAATATAACCTGGAATGTAGGCTGGGTTTACATAACAAAAACTTTTTTTTAATTAAAAATTTACTTGTTAGACATAAGTCCAGTAAGCTTGAAAGAACTCAGTGCAAGATTCTCAGCATACGACAAAGACAACTATAAGAATATACAAAACAACTGCACCTCAGTACTTGGGGGTGGGTGGTGGTTTGACACATGTTTGTATTCATGCTTTCTAAACGGTTTATATACTTCGAGTTTCAAGTGTGACATTAATGATGAAATGCAACAGCCGATTAGGTCAGTAATGATGATTATTGTGTAAAAGTAAATTCCTGTATATTGGAAAACCTTTTCAAAAATCATAATACTGTATAAGTATTCTAATACTACTAAAACATGCAACTTATGTATATACTGTATAAAGAATGGTCGACAGACATAAAAGTACTGCAAGACACCTTGACATGCTTGAGACATTGATATTGTTCTTGTCTGAATAAATATCGATGCCTTAATCAAGTCAAAGTATTTTGAAGTGAGCGCCACCATGGTTGGCGGTGATGTGCGAAAATTTTCAGTATTTTGTACCTTTTGCGCCCGGAAATTAAACTTAAAAATTTTCTTTCATTTCTTTCCATTTTTGACAAATAATATTTTAAATTACGAAGGAACAACCATATCCAACTGTGCCCCACCATGGTTTTGGGGCGTAGATGAGTAAATTTTAGAATTTGAGTTTATAGATGCCCGAAAACGGGACTTAGGGATATAATATTTATGAAAACTATCATCCACCTCAGTCCACCACGGTTGACACTAAGGTAAGACAATTACAAAAACTACCATATCCAGTTACGTAACGCTGGGGTCGAGGGCCCTGTGGCTTTCTGGGACTGGGGCCCTGTTTGGGTCCCGGTCGTCAATCCATCGTATGATTTTAGATGTGCTTATTTTATGTTTGTCATTGTATTCTAAACGTTTTAAAGGCAAAATAAATGACATATCATTGGTGGATGCAGGAGTTTCACAGATGGAGAGTCTCTACCACCTGAGCCCCACCATGGCTGGGGCTGAGGCAAATAAATGTATGATTATCGCAACTCTGGATCGACATGCTATAAAATGCTCTCTCAGACTTAAAAATTATTTTCTATTATTTTTCGAAAACAATTTAGAGGGAGGGGCGGCCGGGTTGCTCTTCAATTCGCCACTGAACGTTACGTCATCAAGACAATATTTAAACAACTGATTTCGCCCGAAATTAATCATTCTATTGTTGCAACCAGTTAGATCATGGGTGGCGAAAGAGAAGGGGTGGGGGTTGGGGGCCGATGCCTCCGACGAGGGGTCAGATTTCTCCGACGAAATCAAAATGGGTCGATCTTCTATTAAAGGTTTTTGAAAATGGTCCAGGAGGCAATTTTGGCAAGGTAGGGGTCACGTTTCAAATGCTTATTTAATCCATTTTACTTATACACATCT
>NW_022720604.1:27039-36565 GCF_011630105.1 Anneissia japonica | reverse complement strand
GTGCGTGCGAGACTTCAAGTATTTTAGATCCTATACCAGTATGTTTACAAAATGTAATTTTTGTTGTGCACCCTACCATTGCACGAGGCCTATTTAAATACTTGACTGAAGGAGATAACATTGAATGAATTCAAAGGGTACGAAGATGCTTATATGGATTATTGATGCGTTGAAAATTTTTTAATAATTACAAAATCCTGCTTGCACCTGCAATGTATTTATTGTGTATTAAAAATAAATGGTTAATGTTAAAATAAGGGACAGAAAGAGGCATTTGCAAGAATATTTGATAAAAATAAATTTAAATGAACATGGTCAAGATTTTTTTTATGTGGTTTTCTTGGACATCCAATGCTTGGCAATATAGTGTAATCTGAAACAACTACAAGGAGATTGAAAACGCGACTGGATTCAATTGTTTCTCTAGTTTGTAATGTCTTGTGCTTCACTGATATGCAAATAAGGTTGTTCGAACCGCAAGTTGTCAACTTCCACACAAAAGACAAGTGGATATTTTCGTAGCAGTATAGGTAAAGATACTAGAAACAAAAGATAGAGTTCTCTACAGAAAAAAAACTGTTCCACCGAAATGCATGGTGAGAATACAAATAATGGGGCGCCGCGTACGACTGGATCTAAAAAAACTTCTGTAACCACCGTTACATAAATTTGAATACGTAACCTCTTTTTGCGGAGGTTGAAATACATGCCATTATTCATAAGATACACACAAGTAGGCACAAATAAATCAAAATAAAATATACAACAAATAGGTCAGCGCTCGACTAACATGTTTTCATTTACATGGCTCAGTAATTATGAACTGAGAATGCGCAGTAAGCATTCGTTTAGCTGCAACCATAGAGCTATTAAACAACTAGAGTGCTGACAAGATGGCGGAGCAATGCAGAGTTGTGTATGTGTACCATCCATAGAGCTATTAAACAACTAGAGTGCTGACAAGATGGCGCAGCAATGCTGAGTTATGTATGTGTACCATCCAAGATGGCCGTCGCACAGTGGGCCAGAATCAATTCAAAGTGTGCCAAAAGTCGAAAATAGGTAATGTGACAACTTCAACTTTTAAAGGTTGTTTGATGTCAAGAACATCCTAAATTATATTAATCCACCAATAATT
Source organism: Anneissia japonica (assembly GCF_011630105.1). Classification (NCBI taxonomy): domain Eukaryota; kingdom Metazoa; phylum Echinodermata; class Crinoidea; order Comatulida; family Comatulidae; genus Anneissia; species Anneissia japonica. Next base: position 35,427 of record NW_022720604.1, on the reverse strand, counting down.
TCATATTAAGTGAATTTTCATAGTGTGATATAACCATGTAAACATGAAAAAGTTGTATTTTACTCGTAAAATGATAAAATTGACAGTTTTGAAAAACTCCCTATGACTTTACTTAGATAAAAGCAGTCAACTTAATACTTCTTGCAGTATTTACCTATTGTTAACTAAATTAGATAGTAAAATAAAAAATGACATTATTGGTATGTTTTTAGAATAAAGGACGCTAAATATGAGCCAAAAACGCTTAAAAACATTTTTTTCATAAAACCAACTTAAAAGAATTGCCGGCGATTTCCGTCATGCTTTTGATATCAACATTTCTGGCAGAGCCTTAACTTTACGTTGATGCCAAGTTTAGCTGCCAATATCTGCCACCCTGCATTTAGCAAGCGATTTAATATACCCCCCCCCCCACAAAAGCGCCGTTTTTTAATTAAGGTATACGATAAAATTATTCCTGCAGCCATTGGGTGCCAAATGTAAAAACAAGTACACTCGATTCCCAGTGTCATATCTAGGAGTGAATTGGGGAGGGAGATCATTGGTGGATCTGGAGGGGTCAGGGTCCTGACCACAACCCCTTGGACAAAAACATTAAATAAATAAATATTTAAAAAATAATTCTAGACTTACTTTTCCAGGACCCGTAAGCTGATTATTGAGTTTTGTGTTACAATTGGACAATTAAATGTCGGAAATGCTCAATCAAAATTTTGATGGGGGATGACCCCGTTTCAAAAAAAAAAAAAAGAAAAGAAAAAAAAAAGAAAAGAAAAAAAAAGACTCAATCAAAATTTTGATAGGGGAAAAGAAAAGAAAAAAAAAGAAAAGAAAAAAAAAAGAAAGAAAGAAAAAAAGAATGCGTAAGCAATTAATCATATTTATACCTCTACACACACAATAGGCCTCTTTACTGTATTAAAAATCAGAAAATTTACCTGACCGTTCAATTAATCATATTTATACCTCTACACACACAATAGGCCTCTTTACTGTATTAAAAATCAGAAAATTTACCTGACCGTTCAATAGGGTAAACCTTGATTTTGTTTTTATTAAAAGACATTAAAAGATACTTCAGAAGTCTGAAAAGCTCACTTTCCGCAATCTGGGAATCAAAATTTTCCAGGGGCTAACATGATTCCGCGCCTCTCCCCGGTTCCTCTTTAGGGTTCATCGATTCATTAAAAAACGTCAAGAGAGGGAAACCAAAATTTCAGAAGTTGAGAAAACCCGTTTTCCGACATATAGGAATCAACATTTTCCCACCACCGTCCTAATTGGGGTTCATCGGTTCATGGAAAACAAAATAGGCCTACTTAAGCAACTACTCATTTTTTATACACACATAGGCCTGTTTACTGTAATAAAAATGGCAAAGTTGACATGACTGTTTTCAAGGAAAGGAAAATCTTGAACTTTTCATTTTGAAGTCAATTATTCTAGGAATCATATTTTTTCCGACACTTTCTCTTTTGTTTTTATTTTTTTATTTATTTTTTTAAACATTTTGACTCCATCCTAAATCTGAAGCCAAATTGCCTCTGGAGATGATAAGGGCATCCCAAGGTGAGTGATGGGATAGGGGTAAATGCCCGATGAAGTGGGACCGCTCATGTAATTTCTTTTTTTTTTTCATTTATTTATTTAGCCTCCATTCAAATACAACAATTATTGCTCACGCAAATTATAGCGATATTAGGTAAATTCAGTCTGTTTGACCGTGATCTTTTGTGCTTATTTTCACTGGTGAGGGCAGACTAATGGGGTGGACGTGGACTAAGGGGGTACTGCAGGTGTCTTCTTAACACTCCACCTTCCACCCTTTTCTTTGAAGAAATGTATTTTAATAATGTCACATAAAGTGTAAAATGTTCTAATTTGAATTTGCCGGTCTAGAAACCCTTATTTGTGTCATACTGAGCTCTTGCAAGTTATTCTGTCTAGATCTTAAAATTTACGTCGTCCAATAAGAAAAAATACTTTAATGACGTCATACATATTTAAATATGCTTGCGTTGAAATCTACAGGTTAGAAAACCCCTTATATGTTCTAATAACCAAGGTAATATGAATCTGCCTAGGTATTACAATGAATATTTTACATATCCAATCAAAAAACAGTAATTTGATGACGTCATACATATTTAAAAATAGTTTAATTGAATTCAGCAGGTTTGAAAACCCCTTAAACAGTCTTAACATGAACATAATCAGTATTTTCTTATGAGTATTGACTTTTGGCACACTTTGAAACAATTCTGGCCCACTGTGCGTCGTAGTAAAGCGCCACCTTCAGGCTTAGTATACATATTATTACCATAAATAAGCCCTCTGACTGAATATTATTTCATTATTGATAATTAGTATTGATAATGACAAATACAAACTGTCGTAGCCAAAAAGAGGCAAGTAGAGCATCTTATTCAAATATTTAAAAAAAATTAAAATCGTGTACATTACACCCATACACCCATACGAGTTTCAAACATACGGGTAACTAGCTGTACTGAACTTTCTGTGTAAATTGAGGGCGCCATTGAAAATGATAGTGCTCAGGCGAAATTTGATTGGCTGAATCTATGGCAGCCATCTTGGATGGTACACACACACAGCTCTGCGTATTGCGAACATTGAATACATTGCTGTTAGTGCTCTAGAATTCTTATTATATCTCTATGGCTGCAACAGGGTTTTCTTCCTCCATGGTTGACTTGATTTGCATATCAAAAAGCATGCAACAACACACAACGAATAGCCGGGATGAAAGAATAAGGAAATCTCGGGTCGTTTCCAATTTCCTTGTATAGTTGTCTCAGGTGAAATGGAATATTCTGTAAAAAAAAACAAAAAAAAAAACAAAAAAAAAAACAAAAACAAAAAAACGAAACAGAAATTTATTTGATTGAGACCACGACTGTGGTGCGACATGCCTTTTTTTAGGAGACAATTCATGGCCGGGCCGGAGGAACAAATATTTTTTCTAGGTCTGGCGCCTTGTGCTCCTTATTGTTTGTGTATTTTGGAAGGTAATATTTTGAGAATAATAGACAACACATTAACCTACTTGCAGTTAAGTATTTATCTAAAAGGTTCTAAAGTAGGATCACCGACGCCATTTAAAGAGAGGCTGCACAATGTGTTAGTACAAACTTTAAATGATCACACAAAAACGTGCGTGCGAGACTTCAATTAGTCCTACTTTAAAACTATGTTTTCAAAAAAGTGTTTTTTTAGTACACTGGTGTCACGAAGCCCACGTAAATAACTGACTGAACAAAACAACATTTAATTAATTTAAAGAGTGTGGATCTGTTCATTATGGCTTGTTGTTGGAAAACACAAGTGAAGTAAAAAAAATGTAAGCACCATGTCCTGCTTGCTATAAAGCAGATCTCAAATGTATTCATGTTTCTCTGCCAAAATACTTAGACCTACTCATCTCCGACAGAGAAACCTTTATAAAAATCAACAAAAATTTAATGTATTTTTTAAAAGCAGTTAATAGTGCAGACACCATGAGCTGTTGACTTATTAGTACGTTGGCCTCTAAATTGTGGTAGCCACAAAAAATAGGTCTGTCGCATGTTATATATGGTATCGATATATGCTTCTTCTTTAATACATAGATGTTTCTATTCAGTCCAATTCCGGTCAGCCAGAAACACACTTTTTACTAATTCATCCAAACCAGAAAAGTGTAGACCTTCTCAGCCTAGAATAACTTCAGGGCTGGTGGAATTGGTATGTCTCTTGAATATGATTAGGGATCGGGTGCGTGGCACAATAACGAATGAATAACAATAATTAAACGTGTACATAGTATCACTACTACAATTAATAAGAATAATATTTTTCAATCTTATAATCAATCTTATATAGCTAAAAAGGTAACTTTCTCCATCAAAGACCAAACCCAGTACCGTTACGATTTCTAATCGTACGGGAAATCCACTCACCATATTAAAATAAAGTACTGTGTAGCGATTGTATGGAAACCGAGCTTTACAAAGAGGAGGTATGTACTCCTTAATGAAGTCGGACTGCTCGAGTTTTATATTTTATCATATCATAATATACATTTATAATAACTTATTTTTATAAATATTCGTGGTGTTTTTTTTTCTCTTCAGCTACCTGTATTTTGGAATGTGACATGGAAGGAAATTGTCGGGTGGTGGAGGGAGCCACATGCGATTTCATTAAGGCTTCAAACAACAAGGGTGAGTGTTATATAATTGAACTGTAACTGATTAATTTTCTCAGCAAGAAAAGCTTTCGTTTAACTTCTGATTTCTTCTTCTATCCCTATGGTTTTCTTACCGGCACTTTTGTCACTTTCCGTGCTTGGCTCTTCTTCAAAGGTTGTCCAAACATATTAAAATATTATGTCATTCTACATATTTTGAATATTACTAAACGGGTATAAAAGTTATGTTAATTTTCGTTTTCGAAAGCGGTTTAAACTAGCTATAGCTACGTTAAACACTACGGAGCCCCTAAAGGGACATGGTAAGAAAAACTATTAAATTATTTCGAGGGAACGAAATATTATTTCGAGGGAACGAAATCATTTGCTTACCTCGATAATATTTCGTATGATGCGCCGACAGTGCCTTCGGTGGCGGCTTTACGCTCGGCGCAAATAGGACACATCATTCGCCGACCACATCATTCGACGACTTTATCATGAAACCACCAATTTTAGTTTTTTATATTGGGATTTTTTTTTGTACATTTTACAACTTCACGTTGTGTTAATATTTAAATCATGTTGCATGAACTGAAACTCCTGCTTTTCAAGCCTTTTCAGGCGGCGACCCACTTAACTCCGGATTCTTTGGCGGGCGACCCAAGGCACATATTGTTGTATTACTGGCTACTCTTGTCCTGTCCACTGTGTGGACGAAAGCTAGAGAATAGATTATATATTGTTAGTCTCAAAAGTGCTGCTGTTTTTTACTTTATACTTTCTATACTGTACAGACTAACGCGGCTATACTTTTTATTCATCATACTCCTGTTAATAATGTTGCATTACTTAGCCTTAATTTAATTTCAATAAAATCATAATGCGACACTTTTTAGACATATTGCTTAGTATTTTTTATGTAGAAAATCTGTGCTAGTTAAAGTCAGGCTCCGGAGGGAAAAAATTGATATGTTGTAAAACTGAAGGAAAAAGGGCCGACCCATCTATATATATATATATATATATATATATATATATATATAATGCTGTAGTCGCCATCGAATGATAAATTCGCTGTCAACAGCCGACGCCAAAGGCACTGTGGGCGTACCATATACGAAATATTATTTTGAAGGCTGAGGGAACGAAATGATTTCGTTCCCTCTAAATGATATTGGAATCAAATTAGAGTAATATTTATGATATAATATAAGGGTGGTGGTGGTAGGAGTAATAATAATGATAACTATTATTATTATTTTTGTTATTATAGTTATCATCTATATGTTAAAGCATATTTCAAACATTAGTGGCGAATCCAGGGGGATCCTCCGTGAAGAAATGTAACAAAAAAATGCTACTGGGGCTTGTCCTACAAAAGGCACGCTAACCTACTTAGGCATTCCGGGTTGGCAGATCGGACAAACAAGGCTTAGCCAAATTATCTTTCAATTAAATAAAATTAAAAACATTGTTTTTGGTTTTAAGTCGTAAACATATTTTTTGTACGAAAGTGATTTTGAAGAACACTCTAACAGGATAAAATAAGCAATATTAAATTGAGTGTCAAACTTAACAAATGATCAAGCAGAACAGGGTCAAGAATACATCGCTACCCACCCTCCCCCCCCGCTCTAGTTTTATATCATTACAGCAAAAAACGTCCATAATAGACATTATAGGCCTACAAGCATTTTTTGCTCTTCAGCAAAATGCGTGTTGCAGTGCGAGAAGCAGGGCAGTTGCCGTGTGGCGGATGGAGCCATTTGTGACTTTATAGAAAATAACAACGAAGAGACTTCAGATAACAATGGTGAGTGTGATGTAATTGAATTACGACTGTTTAATTTAGGCAAATCGCCTTTTCACCATTGTCGTAATGAGAAATAAAATTGAAATTATTAAAACAAAATTAAGTGTAAAAAGTAAATGAAAAAAGACAAACAAATGCTTAAACATAAAAAAAAAAATCAATTTGAAAATGTTGAAAATAAACAGATGATCTCTTAATAACATTATTATCATCAGTAATAATTATTACCTTCTCCTGTATAGAGCATAGAAGAACAAAGAGGGACGATAGTGCTGGAAAAGGTCAGTTTTAACTGTTTTTCGTCTTTGGTAGAGCAACATCTGTGTCCTCAGTTGTGAGAACAGCATTAAATAGAGTTTGTTGTACCCAATGAGTGTCCGCTGAACCGTGGTTTTATATCAATAATGTCAAAACGTGTTGCGCTTTTGCGCTGGTGCAATCGTGTAATCAACATCAACAGTATTGTAATGTAATGAGTGGGACTTGATATAGTCCATTTTACGGAAGTCTCAATGCGCTTTTGTTATCGTTATCGTCGTCATAATCATCATCATCATCATCATCATCATCATCCCCACCACCACCACCACCACCACCACCACCACCACCATCATTATTCAGCATCATCACTGTTGCTGTTACTGGTGTTACTTTTGTTTTGTTTTTTTAATTTTTAGATTTTGGTTATTATTCTAAGTGATATCCTGTCATTTATTGGAAAAATAATACAATTTCTTTTAATTTTCTGACAGACTGTCTACTCTATTCATTAAGTTATAGCAATATAAATCGAGAGACGATAGACGATGATCGATGGACGATTGACGTCAGACGACAGACGATAGATAAGATAATAAAATAATGATTTAATAAAAGAATAATAATGAAAGAATAAAATAATACAATGAAAAATGATAAAATAATAAAATAATAAAATAATAAAGTAATAAAATAATAACAGTGCAGTAAGCGGTTTATCTAATTAATATGCATATAACTTTAAGGCATTAATATTGATGCTACAACTGGATACAGTGTACAATCAACTTATGCATATTCATTGTTACCATTCAGTAAGAAGAAATGATATTTACTTTTGCATTAACAGTTTACAAATATACACATTAACTTTTACTGCATTTTTACTTATATTTAAAAATGTTTAATATACTATATTGATATAATGATAAAAATACTATAATTGTTCGGGGGGACTTTTACAAGTAGAGGGTCCTATACAAAAAAAAAATGATTATCGCAAATCTAGATGGCCGGAAATTGCATTCACAGGCTTAAAATTTGAAAATTTAGTATAGGTGTGATACTATATTTTGAAGATGTCGTTATCCAATATTGAAATGTTATTGTTAGTATTTATCTGTTCTCTAGGAAACCATCAGGAAATGAGAAGTGCAATCTTCGAATTGTCGGTGCGATGTACAAACGTTCTGCGTTGTGGGCGGAAGGATTCAAAACCTGTAAAACCACCAAAAAAGACTACCTCAGTCATCGCATGCTGCTTACAGTGTTTGCACGGCTATCCTCCGTGCGTCTCCATATCTTTTAACAGGAAGACGAACAAATGCACACTGTTCCAGTACTTAGGGTTGCCCAACAAGGTCAAAAACGAAAAAATGATATATTATTCCATTAAACCATACGTGAGTAATGTATTTTGAACACAATGCCATATACCTCTTGTTTCAGATACCCTGCCGTCAACAAAATCGGAGAAAACCTCAAGAATATTTTTTAAATAATATCTTATCTAAAAGGATCAAATAACGAAAACAAAAAAAAAGAAAAATATTTCGATGATTTAGGTCCTACAGACATTTTACTACAAAAATCCAAAATTTGATTGCCAGCCATTTTAAGGGTCTATGTAAAAGAATACAAGAAAGGTATTGTTTACATGTCTCCTCAATAGACGGGGATTTATTTTCTAATAATATTACAAGTCTTCTATACGATTTAGGTTGTTGTTAGGAGTTGGTTTGACGGTGCGTTCAAAAACTACAAATACTAAAACTTAAGAAATTAATTATAATACAAAAATCATCAATTTAACATAAACATAAAACCAATATTAAGGTAGTCGTAAGACAAAAGCTAGATAAAATATAAACAAAAATAACAAAAGGTAATTTTACTGCTTATGCAGCTACCTCCTTTTATATTAAACAAGTTTTTGTTGTTAACACTGTATAAATATTTAAGTAAATTCATAATACGCCGCAACCAGTGCCCGGGTTAGGACCACGATGTCAGCGACGCACGGAACATAGCTCACCAAAGAAAGCTCCACATAGTATTATTGAACCTTCGCCGGCGAACAGCTCGATACTTCACTAAATCACGCTCCCAACGCGAATACTGGTAC
>NW_022720604.1:23933-26944 GCF_011630105.1 Anneissia japonica | reverse complement strand
CAGTTTACTGACTGCAGTCAAATTCCAAAGGGACTGCCACGATCAAAATCTGGCATTTATGCCTTGACAACGGGAAAGGAAACGTTTCTTGCGATGTGCGAAATAGATGATAACGAAGGTTGGACCGTAAGTATTATTTATGTGACTTCGCTTTGTACATGTTAAACATTTTTGACATAGGTAGGTCTAAAAAATCAAGATGTGTATAAATCATAATATTAATAATAATATGAATGATCATAATAATAATAATAATAATAATAATAATTATAATAATATAAATAATAATTATAATAATATAAGTAATTTAATGATAGAAATAATATAATATTATTATTGAATATTAATATTAATAATAATATTATGATTAATAGTAATAATAATACATAATAATAATAATAATAATAATAATAGGCCTAATAATAAAAATAATAATAATAATAATAATAATAATAATAATAATAATAATAATATTGCTATCATCAACAACAGCAGCAGCAACTACAACAGCTACAAGACCTACATTAGAATAATAGTTAAGAATAATAAAATAGAGACAATGGACCTTTCCGTAGTGTCAATCAAATTTTAAAACTGATCAATCAGAGACCTACCAGGAATACGCGCGTGTCTAACAAACGCATATGTTGTACAAATGCACGTGGCTGCGTAATGTTTAACACTGTCGTTTTGTGGGACTAACAATATATAAAGGGGCGGGACTTAACGAAAGGGTTTATTTAAATTATAACAATTAAAATCATTTTGTATGATTGTCAAGTTAATGTACCTATGTTTCAGATTGTTGCAGTTTATTACTTATAATATTTATAACACCTAAAGTTTTCATTTTAGGTGTTGCAGAGACGACAAAATAGCACCTTTAATTTTAACAGAACATGGGCTGAATACCAACGAGGATTTGGTCACTTACGCGGTGACTTTTGGTTCGGGCTCGACTTTATGCACAAGCTCACGTCCGGCGGGCATTTCCATCTCCGCATGAAAGTCACGACCAAATCAGGAGACGTTTTTTCAGCCACTTACGCTTCATTTCGCATTCTACAAGAAAGTAAACATTATGAGTTGAGACTTGGGAAGATCATAAATGACGATGGTGGTAAGTAATATTCTTACTGTATTTTAACGTCCTTTGCCTTAAAATGTTTCTCGCAAGTTTGTGGTGGTGATTATGTTTATAAGAAAAAACAGATTAGATGAAACGCAGTGAAATCGAAATTTGTTGAACTTTAGTTTTATATTAGATTGTTGAATTTCATTTCCTTAATAACAACAATAACAACTACTAGAGCAGTCACTTCCGTGCATAAATACTGGTAAATAATTGGATTTTCGTGACCTTAACCTTGTCCATAGTGTTCTACGAATAGATACAATTCTACTAATTTTTATGGTTCATTCGTTAGTTTTTGCGTAAGCTTAATAACAGACAGACAGACAGACCCACCCACCTCCGAACCCCACAGACAGCGGTGAATACAAACCTCCTGAAGAGGTAATAACGATGGGCAATGGTCAATAGACAATGGACAATAGATAAATATTATTATTACTATTATTTCTATGAGTAATAATAATTAATGAAAATTATTGATGCCATGACTGTGATGATTAACGATGATGATAATGATGAACAATCATATTGATGATGATTAATTATGATTAAATGATGATGATTATAATTACTGTATCATGAAATTTGCTAATGATAATGATGATTATGTTTATGAAGATAATTAATGATGATGACGAAGATGATGGTAAAAGCGCAGATACGCTCCAACCAGAGACTACCGAAAACAATAATTGTTATTAAGACTGTAAAGGCGTTAATTGGCGCCTGCGTAATTTTCTGGCTTATAGACCAACATGTAAATGAGTTATAAATATAGGTCGGTTATTGGATTAAATACACAGACACCTTACCTGAGTAAACCCAACATTATTGAATGGACACATCATATAAAAGAACAGATTTGTAAAATCCTTTTTGAAATATTGAAACACGATAAAATTAAAATGATTTGGAATTAGGTGAAATTTGTTGGGTTTTTACATAACAATAACATTTTTTTTTTAATTAATTGTTTTGGTTTTACTTTTTTAAACCTTAGGTCCTGTAATCTCTAATGAAATCAAGACAAGTTTCTCAACTTACGACCGGGACAATACTGAACATAAAAGCAACTGCGCTTTAAAAGATGGCGGCGGGTGGTGGTTTCGTACATGTTCGTATTCATGCTTTATAAACGGTTTATATTCTTCGAGTTTCAAGTGTGATATTAATGATGAAATGCAACAGTTGAGTAGCTCAGTATTGATGATAAAGCGTGTGTAAAAATCGCTTCCTCTATATGGAAAAAAAATGTTGTCAATAAATCATAATAGGCCTACTGTATGTATAACTTCTTATACCACCAAAAGATGAAACCTTGTATATATTATATAAAGAATGGGTGGCAGACATAATAGGCCTACTCTATTAGCCAGACCAGATTTTGTATGCACTTTGAGGTCCATTGAATTTGACTTCAGAAAATGGTAGATTGTGGTCAATCAATCATTGCTGCGAAGCAGCCAATTCATATTCTTGACAGCAATTTGACCTCTGAAAGGTCATTGTTTGTCAAAAAACGACTGCCGAAGACGACTGAAAAGCGAGTTTCCTTCTGCCGGGTAAAATCAATTACTTTAGGCGACGTTTGTAGACTAACCAACTCGTACCAACGTCCGCATGTCGCGCTAGCCTTATCCTACTCTAGGCCTAGACTAGCTAGGATGGTATAAGCCTTGAAGACGAAGGGCCCAATGAAAAACAACGTCGCTCTTTGATAGCTAAAATTGTCTATTTAACATCACAATAATTCATTATTATTAGACCTATAGTTGTTTTTTGAATTGTACTCCACAAATCTCAGCCGATACCTCGCACAACTGGCTAACGTCTCTATCTATTGTCGTGACGTCATGGCTCGCTGGCTCACACTTGC
>NW_022720604.1:19556-23871 GCF_011630105.1 Anneissia japonica | reverse complement strand
AACAATATGAATGTATACCAACCTCATGGAGGTTCAAGTGTAACATATTTCAAAACGTTTATTGTTTAAACTGTGTAATGCATTTTTAGAAGATAGATATTTTGTAAAATTGTAATATATATGGCATGTTTATTATTATATTATTTGGTATACATCATCAAAGTTCACTTAGTGCAATAAATGTAATTTGAATCGAAACGTTATAAGAACGTATTGTGTTCGCTGTGCATCTATATTTTAATTACTCATGTGTCTCACTGTTCCCTGGTCTTCATCATATTTGCTCATAGGGCAAATTTGCGATGATTATCTTCTTGCGAATTATCGCAGATAACTGATACCCCTTTTACACTGTTTTAAAATTATACGCAGCAGTCTTGATATCAAGTCTATACTGGAGCGCAGGTGGTTTAAATGTGTCTAGGCCTAGCCCGTTGCTAGCAAACTTTAGGCCTACCTGACCAAAGCTGCGATAGGCGCCAGGTAATGCCAAACTCCGGAATTGAATTCGGTGTTGTTTACATTGGCGATTCCGGAATGCACTCGGACGTAACAACTGTTAATGTAAAAACGACGCATAACGTAAAAAAAAAATGGTTAACGCATAATGTAAAAAGGCTTGACGCATAATGTAAAAAATTTTGCTAACGCATAATATAAAAACTTTTGACGCATAATGTAAAAACATGTCTAACATATAATGTAAAAATCTATCAACGCATAATGTAAAAACTTGGCATTTTACGATAAAATGTATGATTTAATTTTCTTTCCAAATACTTAGTTTTAACAAACAAAACTTTTGGTTTTTCCCCCAAAAAGAAAAAAAAACTTGGGTCTTTTTATCCATAAAATGAAAACAAGTTTCTATTTTGAACCTTGTCCAAAGGCCACACATCGTCACACACTCCCAGCATGGGGTCGAGGAAAAAGTTTGCATCCTGTTTTTTATTTTGTTTGTTTGTTTGTTTTTTTTTTCGTTCCTGAAAAAAAGTAAGGTAATTCACATGGATACAGGGTACAAAAGCGCAAGTTTTGAATAAAGACAAACTATGTTTTTTGTTTTAAGTTTGATATGTTATACAAAAAGGAGATTAAAAAAAAAAGATTAAACAAAAAAAAACAAAAAAAAAATTTATCTGGGAAAACTCGTTTTTTTTTGTTAAAAACTGAAAAAAAAAAACAAAAAAAAAAAAAACACTTTTTTTTTTTTTTTTCTGAAAACAATAGAAAACATACCCAAAAGCACAGATATGAGTATGAGTATATTAGCTACACAATAAAAAATCAGAGCAGTTTCATATTTCTCATAGGTTTGACCTTGACATTCACCTTTGTATAATCTGAACGGGTATCCCCAACCACCTAGGCGTATGTGCAGGTTCTTTTTACACACATTGAGACATTTGAAAATATAAAAATTGACATATCAAAATATCACGGTGTCAGGGTGTATTAACAAAGCATACAGTGAAGGAGTAGATGTGCTTGTATCCAGAACATGCTTCTGGATGCAGGTTTAGAAAAATTATTTCAGAGCAAGTTATTCGCTGCAGATCAACGATGGTCAACATAACTATCAGCTAAATAGCCTCATCTCTAGCAAAAACAAGATCTGAGATCTAAGGCGAAGATCTAACCCCACTACGTGGTGGCCCAGAAAAGTGTCCATACAACAATAGAAGTTCTGTTGTCTAGCTATTTTTAAAGGGACTTCTTCTGGTTCACGCTCTGGAAAGATCTCTATAAATCAGTCTGATTTTTTTCCGACACTTTTAAGAACCGCCGTGCTTACATGATCTACGCGTACCTTAATTTCTCTGGAATTTGCCTTTAAATCATCTATGTGGGCTACACACTTACTTCTTGCAAATATACTGTGTCGTTCTTTCTGATAAATCTCCAGTGCTACCCGTAAAACTTTGAAATCGGAGAATTTGCCAACGGGTTTCAAATGAAACAATTCGATTGGTAGCTTGAATAGGTTTTAACAGGATTAAACAGGTAAAATAGGAATGATTACATACACAAAAGTACCATTTTATTTTGTTTCTTTTAATGTACCTGAGTGTCGTGATTTACAACTGGCAAATTTTGCATTATTTTCTAACAGTTTGCATGCTAAAATTGATTTTTTTTTACTGTAATATAACCTCGTCAGCAGCCTCCATATTATGTCAATTAACAAGTTGTAACAGGTACTTGTTTCTAGCCAGTTACATAACAGGTAATGAATAACTAAAAAAAAATCAACAGTTTTCAACAGGTAAAGATTTGACTAATCAGAACGCAGTATCAACAGGTTTCCCTGACGATTGCCTGAAGAAAACTCTAATGCGCCATTTTAGAACGTTATTTTGTAGAAACATATGTACGTACTTTAATCCTAATTTCACAACATCACAATGTTTGAACATTCTTACAACGGTGTGTGAACGTTAATTTGTGACATACTTAACCACAACGTTGGCGAACGTTATAACAACGTTTGTGTTTGTTTGCTGGGCTTGAGGTGTTTCTGCATCACTCTTTTTTGCTCATAAAAAGTATAGTATTTTATCCGATTTGTGCGTTAACTTCTAAAACTACATAAATAAAATAATTAGCCAGGCCTTTCTAGACATTTTTGGAACCAATATTGATCTGTTTTTTCCCCCCGTTATTTATACACAGCAATTATTGTTTATTTTTTGGGGTGGGGGGAATTTTGTGGAATTTTGAAGAGAAATAAGTATGACCCACATCATCTATCCGTATGTCTAATATTCTCCTTTGTTTTTTCCACGTTACAAACGGTCTTCCATAATATTGAAACCTGCGTTTATTTTAATGTGACCTTAGTTTAAACTAGGTTTACATGTCGCTATCTTGGTTTTATACATCGATCATTATGACTTAAGTGTTTCTATCGTTTCCATCGTGCTTTTCCCCAATGAATTATTTAGCTAGAGTCAATGGGCGTGGAGGTACATTTAGTAGGCCTAATTGTTTACAATTTGTCCATAAGAAGAAGCTCTGAGATAAAACCGAGAGGCAGGAAGGTATCATTGATTAGTAGGTTAAATTAACAGGCGTGAGGAAGGGAGAAGAGTTATTTTATGCGTTGATAGGTTTTTACATTATGCGTTAGCTATTTTTTTTTTACATTATGCGTTGATTTTTACATTTGGCCTATGCGTTATTTTTTTTACATTAAGCGTCAAACCTTTTAACATTTATGCGTTAACCATTTTTTTTACATTATACGTCGTTTGTACATTATCGGTTGTTACACCTAGGTTGTCCAACGCTGAATGCGTCCCGCACATTGAACCCGGGATGTTCAGCAACCCGGGTTGTATTTTTTGACGTTACCAACCACAACTCGGAAGTTTCTAGCCCGGGTATTGCAAAATTCGGGTTGTGTCCGGAATGTTGCATGCAGTGTAAAAATGGTATGAAATTTTCCAACATAAGAAGTTTTTTTTCTCCTGCCAGTAGACTCCCTAGCAATTGGTTATCTATATTTGATAATTCAGAATTAGGCAAAACCGGTGATCTCGAAAAAATTCAAGGATTCGAAACCTGTCTAAAAAATCTGAAAGATTACCACCCGAAGTGAATATCAATCCATATTTCACATCAATTAAGGGGGAAAGGCCTAACTTTTACCGTCGTTTTTGACTACCACATAGGTTGATGTACGAAATGTAGGCCTACTTCAGCATTCGCTAGCAGTATCTTTTAAAATGCACAAAATAGAAATAATATAACAATTATAGAAGAAACGCCATATTCTTAAAGAAAATAAAGTACTTATAAATTAAAAGCTGCCTTAATGTCGGAAGGGGTGATATTAGCGGGATCAAGGACCAGGTCGTAAGAAATACTAAGATCAAATGTCAAGAAAGATGAAAAAAGGTACGAGCAGAGAAAGGAAGAAAAAATGACGATAATGAAGCAAGGAAGTAATGCAGTAGCGACGCTGGGGCAGACAATTGTGTAATGGGTGATCTGGGTTCTGGATAATTTTTGAAGGAAATCGGAATGATTAAGAATTTCTGACTAGATTCAAAGGGAATTAGGCCTATCTTGAATCTAGAGAGGAAAATGTAGTTAGGGCCTTTTGGAAGAAGCAGATGTATCGCGAATTTTTGCAAATAGGGTTTTAATATACGTTTGTATTAGGTCTTGTATTAAGATTCCTGCGGTGTGACGTTACTATTGAATAACTAGATTCAAAACCTTTGACCTTCTTAATGTGCAACGGTGTAACTTGAGTTCTGCTTGAATTACTGCTTTATGTGCTGGAAATATTCTGTTCAAAGTTCATAGT
>NW_022720604.1:11660-19471 GCF_011630105.1 Anneissia japonica | reverse complement strand
CGAGGTCCCGAGGCGAGTCAGATTTCCCCAAAGAAAGGAAAGTGGGCGTAGTCGAACCTCGATTAAAAGGTATCGAAAGTGGTCCAGGGGGCGAAGCCCCTGAAAATTCTGACAATTTAGGGGTTTCAAAAGCTTATTTAATCGATTTTAGAGTCTACTAATGTATAGAAAATACATATACAGTATATTTTTTTCTCCTTAACGATTTGTGTTTTTTCTTCCCCGGGAAGGGCTGCCCCCCCACCCGCCGCCCGCTGACGCGGGCCCTGATGGGGACCATAAATGGCTAGCTAGCTAATTACAACTCAGGTTGCCGTTGCGCCTAACATGAGCATCATTATAGCGTTGTGATTGTTTTATATATTTTATGTGTATATAAAATTAAGATTAAATAGCGTTTAGAAAAAATAAAGAAAAG
Source organism: Anneissia japonica (assembly GCF_011630105.1). NCBI lineage: Eukaryota > Metazoa > Echinodermata > Crinoidea > Comatulida > Comatulidae > Anneissia > Anneissia japonica. The sequence continues at coordinate 19,053 of NW_022720604.1, read as the reverse complement.
GCTCCGCCACCGTACGTCAAACACAATCCATTTTGCTCTCCACAGGTAAAAATCATAATTTTGCTGCTTTTTATTGTGGTGTGTGACAGTATTTGTCCATCTACCTGGTACACAATTCCTGGAAACCGATGCATCAAGGTAATCGCAGGCACTGTGCCTATTAGCAATATGCCTGACAGTAGGATGTGTGAGAAGTACACCATTAGCACAAAGGTTGCATCATATATGTCAGTGACATCACCGAATGATTTGACCATAATACATAACGTTAATATTTGGATTATTTTCTACTTGGATTGGAACTATGTCGGAACGACCTACTATTACAACAATGGAAGTGTGGTCGATATTGGTGAATATTCTTTAGAAGATTCCACTGATGTCGAAGCAGGCGGTTGTGTTGCTGTGGACGTGACTAAACATCGATTGTATGGAGACTGTGACCAACTACCAGTTGGATATGTTTGTGAAATAAAACTTTGAAATGTTAAACTTTGACTTTATGCTAGTAATAAAACACGTTTTATGCCGCAGGACGCGAGTACCAGACGAAACAGAAAAAGCAAACACCAGATTAGATGGAAATTGTCATTTTATTCAATGACGAAAAATTTAATATATAGATAACATAAAACGTGTAATGGGGCAGCCACCCATTGATGTCGTTATATTAGCTAAACATTTTATAGAATAGGAACATAAGGCTGCCCCTAAAGATTAAATATAAAGAGTATATATAAATATATAAAATAAATATAGAGAATGACTATATAAGTTCAGACTGTTACGTTCGACATACACCTGACACGTGATCAATACATAAATACTTCAATGGCGATTACAATATATATCGTACATGATGAGTTATAAAACGTTAATTTAACAAATTAAGCATCAAATCAATATACCTAAAAACTAATTAATTACTAACAATCTGGGTGCACGCGCCAAAGACCTGACTACAAGGAAAGGTCACCACGCAGACAAAAAGAAACAAAATGGGGAAGAGTCAGGAGCTATGCTCAACAGACACCCCCCACCCCTAAAAATCAGTGAATGGTACCGCGAGTGCCTGCTCAAACGGTACCAGACTCGAATTTTATAAAGTGGATGATTGGATCCGAATACAAGGTAGTGGGCATGGGAAAGTGGACATGCCTACTTAACAAAGACGCCAGCTTCTCCATTGTAACGAGTGAAGTGTGACGGATGTTTTGCCAATGATAAAATGTTAATCAAACGGCGTAGAAACGCATGGCACGACCCGGTAGAACAATACTGCAAGCGTGTTAAGTAGACCGACCATTGATTGCATTTCATACAGAGTCACTTTCCTCCTGACTAAAAATATGTTTAGCTTCGCTGCAGAGAGGCTGAGGGTGCGAGAAGCGGCAGACTTCTGACCCCTGACCTGTCTTTTCATTTTTATACTGTTTATTGCTTATGCTTTAGTCCTTTTGTCTTAATTGTATGCTTGAATAATTAACTTGCTTAGGTCTATACACCAAGTTTATGTTAACTTCATATATATATATATATATACATATATGTATATATATATATATATATATATATATATATATATATATACACACATATATATGTGTATATATGGCGTTCATCTTTTTTATTTATTTTATTTATGTATTTATTTCGGTATAAAATATAAAAATACAAACTGGCAGCAAGAGCTGAAATAGGTTGCATTACAAAAAAGATATATTACAAAATTACAATATAAGAATTTACAATATATAAGATTTACAGGATAAATTCAAAATGGAAATACAATAAAATTAATTAAATTAAAATTCATTCATTAAGCTACAAGAAAAATAATTTATCCAACTATACAATTAACTAATTTTTCATTATCATTACCACTAATACTGAATTAATCATTTTACATTTCTTTTTAGAATAAATGAGATTGCAAAAGTTATGAATAAAGTACAAAATTACAAAAACTAAGACAAAAAATACGAAAAATTATTAAAAATTATTCAAAACAAAATAAATCAAAAGTAGAAACAACAGGAACTATTGGACTCGTAGGCTAAAAAGGTCAGAATAAAAGTTTCATTGCAAAAGTCATTCATTTAATAAATTTATCAAAAATGGGATAGGAGACTTTCTATAGCGTTCGGTTCTAGAATATGGCACAATAAATTTAGTGGAGCTTCTCAGGTTGTAATTAGGAACTCTAACTTCAGGCAAAAAATCCCTATGTCTATCTGAATGTAAAAGGCTCTTAGCAAATCGAACACATACATTCTTCCTACGATCTTCCAGCGAATCAATTCCTAAAATATCCAGTAATTCACTATAGTGATAAATATTTGGCCAACATAAAATACGAAGTGATCGTTTTTGGAGAAAAATTGTTAATTTTGTAAGATTTATTATTATTATTATTATTATTATTATTATTATTATTATTATTGTTCTCAAAGTACAAATTACAATCTCATCAAAGCAATGTACACATATTAAATATATATAAATATTATTATTTTAATAGTAGTATTATGCTTATTTATTATTGTTGAAATCATTAATAATATTATGTATATATTATTACTGTATTGTATTTCTGTTATTTAAAAATTGTATTTTAATATTAGAATGAATTACATTGTTAGTACTCTTTTATAATAATATTATTTATAATATTTTTATTACCACTATTGATATCATTACAGTATTATCATCATCCGTCATTATCATCCTCATCCTATTCGTCATCATCATTCTCATTGTTGTCTAATCATCACAATCATCCTTACTATCATCGATCGTTGTAATCATCACCATCATCATATTTTCTTCATCATCATCCTCATCATCATATTCATCCTCATCCATCATCCTCATCATCAGCTATTGGCACAGTGGGACAGTCCCACACCATTTTTTCCAATGGGTCCACAAAAAATGCGTCCACATTTTAAAAATGGGTCCACATTTTAAAAATGGGTCCAAATTATGTAATTTTATGCATAAAATGGATCCAGATTCCTAATATTTAGTTAAATATGGGTAAAATTTAAGAAAATGGGTCCAGATATTTAACATTTTTGCGTAAAATGGGTCCACATTGTTTGAATTTACACGTAAAGTGGGTCCACTCTGATATTGTCCCACACCGTTTGAAAATTGATTGATTGATCCTCATCCATCATCGTCACCCTCATCACCATCCTCACAAATCATTGTTAACATCATCACCGTCACCTTCATCCTACTAATCATCCTCATCCATCATCATCCTTATCCTCATCATCACCAACCTCATCCTTATCCTACCTACCATCATCACTCATTCATCATCATAGTCCTCACTATCATCATCATTGTCAATATCATCCTCATCATCATCCTCATTACAATCATCATCTATCATCATCATCCATCATTATCCTTGTCCTCATCATCAACCACATCATCATCCTTATTAATCATTATCAATCATCATCCTCATCATGAGGATGATAATGAAGAGGATGAGGAAGACAAGAATGAAGATGAGGTTAAGGGGCAGAGGGGATGTTTCTCATCATTCGTCATCATTAACCTCATCAACATCATTCTCATCAATCATCCTCATCATTATCACGATCACCCTCATCAACGACCATTATCATCAATCATAATCATCATCATCCTTATTTTCATCATCATCAAACTCATCATCCGAATCCTTCTCCTCATTATTATCATTATCCTCTTCATCATTATCAGATCATTTTCATCATTATCCTCTTCATCATCAAAAACCATCATCATCATGAGGATGATGAAGCTGAGGACGACGAGAATGAAGATAAGGACAAGGGTGAGGATGAGAGAGATGATTTTCATCATTCATCATCATTATCATCATTCTCATCAATCATTAATTCTGTCATTCTCATCACCATCATCACAATCATTATCATCAACAACCATTATCATCAATCATAATCACCATCATCTTCTTCCTCACCATCATCCTCATCATCTTTCTTCTCCTCGTCATCATCATCAACATCCTTCTTATAATGGGGATTATAATGAGGATGGAGATGGCAATAAGGAAGATGATGATGATAATAATAATAATGACATCAGTATATTAAGAATAACAGTACTAACGCTAATATTAATGTGAATTATAAACTATAAATGTTTTAAAACACATAAGAATAATGATATACTATATTAATAATATTATAGAGTAACAACATAATAGTATACTAATGATGATGAAGAAAAATGTAGTGTAGAAAGATTAAATTTAAATAGGTAAACATTTCCTTTAATTATGATTGTCGTAGTCTTGGAATTTGGTGTGTTGACGTCATCATTCCAAATTTACTTGGGAGGTGGGGAATTCCCGTGTGACAGGCCTAGACTCCAAACGTCCGACGCCACGACGAGGTCACCACACCACAAATAATGATTTGCTTATCCATATAACATTATTTTGATATATTTTGGCTTAAAAGCAAAATTTTGGGCCATACAAAGCTAAAAAAACTCTCCCATAAGCCCAGGGAAGTTTATTCCGGGACTCTGACCGAAGGTCTAGTCGGCCCTGTGTTTGGACCCACCCTATCAGACCCACTGTGACCACCACTGAACGACTATAATGGGTAAGTACTGTATTTAACTAAGGTCCTCTCAGTTTTGACAGTTATAGAAAAAAAAGTAAAAGTGACTAAAAACATAAACATTTTTCCAATATCCCCATCCAAAAATTGGTATTTTAAAGCAAAATTTCACTATTTCGTTTTTTCGTTGGGTTAACTTTGTAATAGTTCATTAATTATATATATTTATATAAAAAAATATAGTTATAGAAAAAAAAGTAAAAGTGACTAAAAACATAAACATTTTTCCCATATCCCCATCCAAACCAATCCCTAATATTTTGGCTTAAAAGCAAAATTTTGGGCCATACAAAGCTAAAAAGAAACTTCTCCCCTAAACCCAGGGAAGTTTATTCCAGGACTCTGACCGAGGGTCTAGTCGCCCTGAGTTTGGCCCACCTTATCAGACCCCCTGGGGCCACCATATATATATATATGTTTTTTTTTTATTCCTGTATGTATAATATTGTGTTGGGATTGTATTGTACTTTGATAACAATAAAATTATTTTTACATTAAAAACATAGTTTTTCCCACCTTAATGGACGCCATCTTGGAATTTAACATGATGATGTCATCATTCTGATCAAATTTTTAAATGAGAGTGATGAGTAACTATTTAGCCAAGTTGTTGTTACATTTCATATTCACAGTATATGTAAAAGTGACCAAAAACATAAATTTATTTCCCCTACCCCCATCTTAAATAGTTAAAAATAGGGTATTTTAGGTCAACATTTCAAAGTGCTGTAAAAAAAATTGCCCAAGCCCTAGGCATGGTGATTTTCTTTCTGAGACAATATAGGGTATGCTGATTCAGAAAAACCAAAAATTTATTTTCCTTTACTTTTTTCCCGCTAAAGTTTATTTCTGCAGTTTTACAACCAGACTAAATGTCTAATATTGCATTATTGAAAGCTCGACCCACACTGCCGGAGAATGGCGTTGCAATAATTTGCGTAACACAACGTGTTTACATTGGAGGCCAAGTTTAAGGAATGAAATAAGATTGTCAATTTTCCGTACAATGAAATCGTCAGATTTTTTATCAACGTCATTTTCTCTTAGGTGAATGTAAACTATCATGCTGTGTAGTTTTGTAAAATCACCTACTTTTTTGAATTGAATTGAATTTATTCGATGCTCATATATAAAATATAGAAATACAATATAGGAATTTTTTTACAATAATCAAATAAAACGAGCATCTGGAACACCCATTAGGCCGGGAATCCAGCCCATTTCCAATGGGGTCCAAATTGCACAATTAAAAAGTTATCAAAATTAATACATTATTAAAAAGGAAAAGGAAAAAAATGCAGCATTTAAAAACCAAGATGCTTTGTGCAAAGGGAGGACTTTGCACAAAGCAAATATTTGAATAGTAGTAGTAGAAGCCTATTGCCAAACCGGCCGAATAATCTAGTTACTACGAATAATTAAACAAGTTGCAATTGTAAACCAAATTATATTCTATACTAAAAGTATGTACTATACCGTAAAAGCCTCCCTCCTTAGTTTGCAAAATAATAGCCTCGAAAAGAAGACCATGACAGCATAGACTTCTTTTCAAGAGAGTACAGTACATACACTGTACATGAATTTAAAAAAAAAAAACAAACAAACAAAATAAAATTAAAAACAAGCTTAGTTTAGACAGTAATTTAAGCGATGTAATGCCAGTTAAATACATTCCATGATAAAAAAAATCGACGTTAAGGGAAATAACACAAAAGATATTCCCCCTGGGCTAGTTATTATTTATAGGTCTAGTAAATAGTATGGTTCTTCATTACAAGGCTTAGGTCAAGGTAATTAATGCTTAAATTATTATTATTATTATTATTATTATTATTATTATTATTATTATTATTATTATTATTATTATTATTATTATTATTATTATTATTATTATTATTATTATTATTATTATCATCATTATTTATTATTTAACATTAATTACATTACAAGGTTAGTTTGGCAAAGTTTAATAACGCCGCCGAATGGTATATTTTATTTATTTAATAATATTTCTCTTATGCACTCTATTTTTTATTTCATGCTTTAATTTTTTTACATTTTTTTTTTCAAAATCTCAATCAACGTCTGTATGTAAAGCGTGACTATTGGTGTCAGTCTAGGACCATAGGCCTATAATACTAGGTAGGACTTAACTTAGCCTGTAGTTAGGCCCATAGTTTATCCTCTTTCTCTCTAGCCTTTGGTATTACTGTACCTACCTACACTTTATAAAAAGGGGTACTAGCTGTTGTCGTTGTAGATATCATACTAACATTTAATAAAATCCCAAGAAGGTCACAGTTAGTTACACACGTACATCCCATAAATCCGTAAGATATCATAGGCCTACCGTAGGTAAACATACAAAGAACAATAATAGTAAAACTCGAGCGTCACGACATTGCGAAGTGTCTGCTCTTGTTCCTCTTATCGAACTTAGTCGAGTCAATCCGAGATGGCCCGAGTGAAGTTTCATGCAAATGTTTCGTACGGAAAAAAAATCGCTACCCGATCGGCAGTGAAGGTCCCGTTGCAAGAAGAAGAGCATGTGCACATACTCTTGGAAGCACTGCTTCCATTCCAGTGTTAAATTGGCTATTCTGACGCCACCACACGATTGTCACAATAGCAATTAAGCGTTGAAGGGTATTCTATATGTGTGGGTGTGTGTATGTGTATGTATGTATATTGTAGGGTGTATGTGCGTATGTGTATATGTGTGTGTATGTATGTATGTATGT
>NW_022720604.1:0-11453 GCF_011630105.1 Anneissia japonica | reverse complement strand
GTATGTGCATGCATGTATATATATGAATGTGCATATTTACGTATGTGTATATGTACATGTTTATATGTATGTGTATGTATTAAGTACAATTATACTGTACACTTATGCTGCATATTATCTTGATTTTGATTTTTTTATAATTGTTTATCTCTTTCTTGCTTTTTACTGTATTTCTGGGATGATTTTTCCTTTCTTTTACTATTTTGTTAAACTCCCTGATTTTTCTGTTTATCTTTGCGTTTCCTTTTTTAACTTTTGTTCAATTTTACTATATAGTTTTTTGATTAGTTAGTCTGGTGAATAGTGTGTGCCACTGTTGTAAAAGTGTGTGCCAATAAAAAATAAAACTGAAACTGACCTCCATTGACTCACTGAATACGTGATTGGTTGATATTGAAAACCAGCCATGCGGAAGTTCTAAGCAGCTGAGAGTACGATGCGATAGGCCCGAATGTGACTTATCCTAGATACCAAAGTAGGCCAAACATTGAAAACTTTGCTTTTCCAATAAACCACAGAAATCCACTCGAAAAATTAAGGTTTATATAGAAGATTGTGGCTAAGAAATGCTAAATCAAACGTAGAAACTGTACTACTATATTTTCTTACTTGTTTTAGCCAGGGTATGCACTGCATACCTTGCTTGCCTTGACGATCCGCCACTGAATTTTACTAGTATATGAAAGTGTCATTTCTGGTCATCTAGAGATAATGATGATGATGATGATGATGATGATGATGACGATAGTGATAGTTAATAATAATAAATTAAATAACATTAAAAAGTGAAGAAAATTGTGCTAAATGAGAAAAAAGTTGTGATTTGTTGATCATAATTATTATAGTATAGTTAAAGCTTAGTAAGCTATAGTTATTCCATACCGGTGGTTGTCTTGGATATTAAGTAGATCCCTGATAAAAGATCATGAGAAATTTATTGGCGTTTCATTTTGATTACGGTATATAATGGTGATGTGATGACGATGATTTTTTTGGGGGGGGGGGTTTACCCACTTTTATTCAACAATGATGTAGGCATATACATATCATATACATAGGCATATATAAATTATTTTACTACCGCCAACCAAGCGAAACATTCAGTTTTCCTCCCTTTTTCTCCCCTCTTTCTCTTTTTTCCTTCTTACCTTTCTTTCTATTTTTTATTATAGCTTAAAAATCTATCAAAAGAAAAGAAATTAAGTAAACTCCAATTATACGCCATTCTAATTCGTTTAAAAAAGTATTGAATAAATCTGGTTTTGATAAACAATCATAATACTTCATTCTAAATCTAAAAATTGTGAATTAGGCAACAACTAACATATAATTAATTAAAAAGTAATCTTGACCTTTTAAATGGTCAACTATAATGAGTGAACGTAAAGTAATAACGACATTTGGGAGGTCCAGTTTATGTAAGAAAAATTTAAATTGATTCCAAAAAACTTTGATCTATTTACATGAAATAAACATATGTTTGTAGTCGTCTTCAATTTTGCATCTTTTACACAGAGGCGAATCAATAAGTTTCCATTTAAATAAGTTTTTTGACATGGTATGAGATTAAAAAGAAATTTATAACTAAAATTCATTAGTAATCTTTCTTTAATTAGTAGGCCGGAGGATCAAATATAGTTGTAGGTCTGGCGCCTTGTGTTCCTTATTATTTTTGCTTTTTGAAGGGTAACATTTTGACAATAATAGACAACACATTAACCTAATCGCAGTTAAGTATTTATCTAAAAGGTTTGCATAAAGTAAGGATCACCGACATTTTTAGTACATTGTACCGTGTCACGAAGCCCACGTAAATAACTGACTGAACAAAACAACATTGAATGAATTTAAAGAGTGTGGGTCTGTTCATTATGGCTTGTTGGAAAACACAAGTAAAAATGGTTACAATTAAGCACATTGTCCTGCTTGCCGTAAAGCAGATCTCAAATGTATTCATGTACTCTGCCAAAATACTTAGGCCTACTCATCTCCGACAAAAAAAATCTTTAAAAAAATCAACAAAAATTTAATATATTTTTTAAAAGCATTTAATAGTGCAGACACCATGTGAGCGGTTGACTTATTAGTACGTTGGCCTCTAAATTATGGTGGAGAAGATATTTCTCTATTGTCATCTGTCTTCACCAGTGAATATGAGATGGTGGCGTAGCCACAAAATTTGGCGTGTCGCATATTATATAATATCAAGATATCACATGACCGCATAACCTTCATTTTGGTGTAAACTCAGGTTCATATGTTAAGTACTGCAGGAGTAAGATCATTTGTAAATTCTACCTTTAAACTTAAACACCTGAAAAAATAGCGTTACAAAATTTGCTGAACAACGCATTTATTTTAGATATCTAACTCAGAACCTTTGATATTATATTTATTAATTTTTTTTTAAATTTCCACAACATTTAAAGAGGTAGCCCTTCTAACTTCGCCGAAGTACATCATTGTTATTACATCCCTTGCTCACCCGATTTTACCTATGTGATCTGATAAGTGCCAATTTCGTTGACAAATAATAGTCTTGATATTCATGATGACGTCACCAAACATGTTTAGGGGATACTGATTAGATGATTGATGACTGGTCCTGGCACCGAATAGAAGTGTATCAGCATCTTATCTTATCTTATCGTAAAACCTCAAATTGAAACCCAGTGGGCTTAACCTCGAGGTGAAGCCCATCTCGAATTGAAGATTTTTCAAAATTAGCCATGGGCTTCTTTTCAAGATAGTATAAACTTCTTTTCGAGATAGTACACTGCACATAAATTTCAAAAAGCAAAATAAATTGCTAAAACAAGCTTGGTTTATACAGTAGTTTAGGTGATTTAATGGCAGTTAAATACACTCCATGATACAGATTGATGTTAAAGTGGTCTTATTCATTGTTCTGTAGTACAAATTCAAAAATATACAGCATTCATTTTAAAAAGAAGCTCCCTTTTAACTTTGCAAAAGTAGCCTCGAAAAGAGACCCATCCGAAGTTCGCAAAAAAAAAAAAAAAAACAACTAAAAATAAAAGAAAGTAGCCTAGGTTTTTACCGTGTCTTATCTTATCTTATCAATTATTTGGCGATTTAGGCGGAATGAAGTTTAGTTCAATCTGGAGTATACATGACAATGCTGATCATAAACTTATAACGAAATGGATGGAGCTGTGTTACAAATAATTAAACAATATGTACTGTATGAAGGCTAAAGTCTAAGGTAACAAACTTACATATCTTTGTTGTCTTCTCTAAAATGATGCCGCCATCTTCTCGACACTAATGGAAACGTCACTTAAATAATTTAATAAACCAGAAACAGAGAAAAATGAAAATATAGTTTCTGCTGATATACTCAATTTTACTACAAAATTCTCAAATCGATGACCATCCAATTTACAATTAAGTTTTGGATGTAATACTTTTTTAATACTTAAAAACCAAATCTTTGTGTATGTAAAATCTGCCTTCCCCCACCAGCTCCTATGCCCATGACGATTTCCGAAAATCTATCAGCTTATCTTGCTACGCTAAGTATTGTTGTTAATGTTATTTTCACAGAAAATAATTTCTAGTGGAAAGGGAAACCATTAAACCTTGGCGTTTTTATACAGAATATTAGGACAAGATAAACATTCTCAATCAATTGGGTTATACACAGTAAATACATTCCTTATATTTTATAGTGATTAAAAAAACATAAGGGCTGTCATATAAGTTTGACGGAAGTTCCAGTCTTAAACACAATAACTTTAAAGTAGAAACAGAGATAAAACAAGTTTCCGCTGATTAACAAACATTACAATCTTTATATATGTTGAAGCTTGCGGTACACCACGTAAGTAGTTCTGAAAAGAACTGTTGTAGTTGAGAAAGTGTCGACGTTTCGATTGAGTTTCTTCAATCGTCTTCAGGAGAATAAGATCTGCAGACACTCCAAACAGGGAAATACTTATATGTTACGGTAGAGAGGCTGGATGGTGATAAACTGACCAAGGTGAAAGGCTAAAACACAAGCTGGATGGAGGTTGGATGGATAAACTGACCAATGAGTAGACTGCTAGTGAAAGGCTAAAACAAGCCATTGTTCACGAAAACAAAAGGGTGGGAACGCCCAAACAAAGGCATGGTTCCAGGACGGAAAAGTGGGTGGGAACGACCAAAAACAAAGCATAGTTATACTATATACACAATACTGTATATTAGGTCTAATTACGACGGAGTGTTTTATCTACATTCTACACCCTAATGCAATGATGTTTTTTATTGGTGAAACTAAGTGATTTCTAGAAGACTCTCGTTGCCTTTGACAACATATCCTCGCTGTTTCTATATTTATCATAGTCTGCATGCAGTATATAATTTATTGATTTGGGGTTTTTTTTTTTTACAAGAAGGTAGAAATATCATTTTATAAGTACCAAAAATCGCTTGAGATGCTGCCATTTTGATATCAACGTTGTTGCAAAAAACGTAACTCAATTCCTCTCTAGTTATAAAGTTTGCTGTAAACTACTAGCTATCTGATATAGGCCTACTTTCTATTGGCAAACTACAAAATGATTTGCATAATTTTCTTCACAATCTTCCTTACTTGGAACTGCTGTGGGGTTACAGGTAAGATACTTATATTCAAATATATTTTGTCAAAAACTAACCAAACTCAAAATTAGAATAATTAAAACGTTATCGTGTTAGACCTGGCTTATTTATTAAGGACAAAGTAGTATTATAACTTAATAATGATACTGTACATAATGCTGTTAGACCCATTAACATGTTTAAACTGACTGATTTTTGTAGGCCTATATTTATTGTTGGATTCATATAAACTTATTACCTACCAGTCTGTGTCTATTGTTTTCATTATTTTTTTTCTTGTATTTTAATTTAATATTTTCTTTTTATCGAAATTAAATATTGCTGGTATTGTACCGTATTTTTATAGCCTATATTTATGCCCTAACTATTATAAAGATTTTTTAACCATAATTTACACTTTGACTTAGCCTAACGTTGTATAGTGCCTTACACAATTAAAACCTCTTAAACCGTTGTGTAATATTTAATCACCTGCAGCGTTAAATTTTATATCATAGTTTATTCTTTTGTTAGTAGGGCATATAAAAGCTCCGTATAATTTACAGATAGATAACTTATATCATTTTATTAGCATAAATAAAAATAGGACTAACGTAAGAAATTTTAAGCTTTAGATATTTTTTCGAAAGTGTACAATTTTCTACGAAAAGTAATTATTAAATTTCAAGATCTTGTACAAAATTAAGTCCGGAGATATTCGTCAGAATTTAATGTACGCCTATCAGGTTTAATTATTTAACATTCAATATCGACCTTATGTGATTGACATGGTAAAATATTGTTTAAATATAGATCCTGGTATTGATAACATTTATTCACATATAGGCCTACTTAAGAATGCAATCCTTTAAAATCACAAACTTTTCCCCTACTTTTTCAATATTTGTTGTAAACTTTTTGTTTTTCCCGATAAATTAACTGGCTAAAGTAACTCTAATTAACAAAACAGGTGATAAATCTGACTCTGCTCTTTAACGCGCAGTTACTGTAATTTTCTTTCTGTAAAATACTTAAACTCGTTATGGACCATGTAGTACGGTACACCATCCATTTTTTTTTTCGGAAGCGTTAAAAAACTACAAATGAACAAATGAACTGTATATATATAACTTGTTTGGTGTTTTAATTAGGCTTACACTTCCAATTAAAAAAACATCTAGGCCTACTGCTTCGATAGGAAATTCATATGAATTATCAGATAACCCCTCCACTAATCCACTTCGACCCTTTGTTTTCCTCCATTGATTTATTACAGTTTATGACATAAATCACCTTTAACAATTTGCTCTTCTCTTCTGCGAAAACTCGCTCGTCCTCCTAACCTTCATACTTTGTCTCTTTTTAACCACCACGGTGCACAATAACTGACCCTTACATTAAATGCATACTTAATACACTGAATTACCTCTTTCCAAGACAATGGCCTAAATCCTTTTTCACAGGTTCCATATTTTATAATACTTTACCGACATTTATAAATACATACATTCAGGACTCCACGGACTTTGTCTGCAAAATTAACGAAATTTCAAATTTACCTAATAATACTGTTCTGGCTACACTTGATGTTTCGTCATTATATACTAATATCCCTCATGAAGAAGGTGTTAATGCGTGCATTTCAAATTACAAGAAAATTAGGGGCAAACCCCATCAAAATCACAGCTCCGTGAACTTATCATGCTGATTCTGACCAATAATAACTTTGTTTTCGGCGACGGTCATTACCTTCAAATTCATGGCACAGCGATGGGCACCAAAATGGCTCCATCTTTTGCTATACTTATTTATGGGACAATTTGAGGCCAATTTCCTGTCCCTACAGCCCAAGAAACCAGATGTTTGGTTTCGTTACATTGATGATATCTTCATGATCTGGACCCATGGTGAAGATAGTTTGGATACGTTCCTATTGAACATTAATTCGGCTCATCCCACAATCAAATTCACTGCTAACAAATCCACAAGCAGTGTAGATTTTTTGGACATCACCGTGACCATGGAAAATGGTGCACTTCAAACCCACGGATAAGCATATGTACCTGCTCCGTAGCAGCTTTCACCCCCGCACTGTACAAAAAACATTCCGTACAGCCAAGCATTGCGCATGAGACGCATTTGTTCTTCGGATTTAAATTTTTAGAATCGAACACAGAACAACTAACCGGACATCTCCGGAATAGAAATTATCATCGAGGACCCATTGAAAATGCTATAAAAATAGCAAAGGACATACCTCGTGCTCAAACACTGACGTACAAACCACGTCAACGATCGACCAGATCAATTAATTGCCTCACCAAAAATGTCATTTATCTTATATATTGTAATATTTGTGGTAAACAATATGTCGGAGAAACAAAAAACACTCTCCGTATGAGAATGACACAACATAGATCAGCTATCAGAACATCTAAGCTTGATCAACCAGTAGCCAAACAATTCAATTTCAAATTTCCGAGTGATTGCAATTGACCATAATGCCAGTTGGAGCGACAAAAATCGCAAAGAAAAGAGAATCACTGGGAACTTTTACTTAAAACAACCACACCATTTGGACGCAAAATTAGGAACGTTCTCCCAGTATACTAAATTAAACCAATGGCATTTCAATTTATTCTGGATAAATCATTTGGCTTATTTATTGAGTCTTTGCCTCTAAAGTTTAGTTTTGGCCTTCCTGTTTACTTGTTTAGGCTGTTTATTCTAATCTCACCAAGCCTATTGTTTCCAATCATGCTTGCATGAAATTTTCACTTTATACCATGTAGCTTTTTCTACCCTCAATCACTCGCCACTGAGGAAGGACATTAGGAGACTCACCTGTCTCTTATACACATCTAGATGTGTATAAGAGACAGGTGTAGCGATTGTATGGAAACCGAGCTTTACAAAGAGGAGGTATGTACTCCTCAATGAAGCGACTGCTCGAGTATTTTTACGTCATTCTACATATTTTGAACTAAACGGGTATAAAATTTATTTTAACGCAATTTTCGTGTTCAAAAACGGTTTAAACTAGCTATGTTTAACACTACGGAACCCCTAAAGGGACATGGTTAGAAAAGATATTAAATTATTTCGAGCGAACGAAATAATAGTTCGTTCCCTCGAAATAATATCTTGAAATAATATTTCGATGGAACGAAATAATATTTCGACGGAACGAAATCATTTGCTTACCGCAATAATATTTCGTATGATGCGCCGACAGTGCCTTCAGTGGCGGCTTTTACGAAAAAAATGATATGTTGTAGAACTTTAAAAAACTGAAGGAAAAGGAGCGACCTTTATTACACCTTTCCCCCAAGTTTTTAAATATTAAAAAATCTGTATCTCATTAATCGTTCCTCAGATTTTTGTCAAACAACTTTTCTCTATCTTTGAAAAATCAGTTTTACAACATATCAATTTTTTTCCAGAGCCTGACTTTAAGTTGCCAATACTAATATATTTCCGGTCTGTCGCATTCCTACGGTGGCACATACAACTCGTGTGGTGCGGTCGGACAACAATAACAACTAAAATACAAAAGTAAACAACCTAATACAGTAGCCCTCAATATTATTCAGTTTTAGAGGAGTAATTATCGATTGCTGTGTTGATTTCAATTCAGTGGTGTATTCAAGGGGGCCCCACCCAGCCCGACTCCTATTTTTCAAACTTTTCTTGTATTAGTTAGAACAGCTGCTGAGACCGAATATGTCCCTCTTAAAATAGTTACAAATCCAAGTATCATTAGTATTTAGTAATCTAGACCTTTAGGAGTAGTTGGTAAAAGAAGACATTCTTTATGATGAATTATCGGAGAACTTTAGCAAATTTCACTACCACATCAAATATCCTGAAATCAATCTTGCACTGGGGCCCTTTCGCACCTAGCTACGCCGCCGCTGGTTTTCCCTGTCTACGGCCATACTACATTGAAAACACTGGTTCACCGAAGTTAAGCAACGTCGGGCCCTGTTAGTAATTTGATATGAGACCGCCTGGAATACCGGGTGCTGTATGCAATTTGTTTTAACTTTTTATCATAATTGAATCTTAATTTTGTTTTGTAGATATTTACTGTTTATATTAATTCTCCTTTAATTCTCAGTATACCTACCCTTAATGTAAAGAAGGCTTGGAGGAATACATTAACAACATTCATTGACAATGAGCTGCTGATATTTAAGTTTTGCTAAATAAGTGTAATTTATATTAAACACTTCAATATTTATTTTAATAATTATTGGTTAAGGAATTTTATTTATCAAAATGCTTGTAATAATAATAAAGAATGGTTTGAAAAAGCAAGAGATAAATCATCATTAAGTGATTATATTAAATATAAAATACAACCAGGTTTAGAGAATTATCTAAGTGAATAAATTATTATTATTATTATTAATATTATTATTATTATTACTTGAAAAGGTAAACTTTAATGGTATAAATTTAAAATTTAAGGCCAGAACCAATACATTGGATTTGGAAGGAAGGAAAATATCTTGATAAACACACTGGATTGTGCAAAATGTGTGAATGTACGTCAATTGAAGACTTAAAACCATTTCCTTTTTGACTGTTTATCTTTAAAACATGTACGTGAAAATTGTCTTAATGATCTTCAAAATGATCTTGAAACATAGGGATTATCTTCCTATTGTAATGTATTATGATTGGTTTAATGATTGTAAACGTCATTTATTACTTGATGATTTATCTAATGTTTTTCCTATAAAAAAAGTTAATGACCAATTTTTCATTTTTACTGTAAACAATTAATAATTAATAATTAATTATTTTTTTTACTCAATTTTTGATTTTTACTGTAAACAATTATTAATTAATAATTGATTAATGTTTTTTGTATAAAAAAGAAATATTTTGTTAACTGAATTACTACCTCAACAAGTTTAGGAAATATATCCAGACGTTATCAAGGATTCAATGTGTTTTAAAATTGTATTTTATTTTTGCACCACCTTTTTTTATTATAACAGGTTCGTAAATTTGCATTGAACATGCATTGTGATCTAGCCTATTTGATTTTAAACCTCTTTTTCTATATTATAATTATTGTTTTATTGTTGAAAGATTTGTTTAAGATTAACTAGGCCTCTGGGCCTACATTCTTTATTTTACAATTAAGTTTTTTCAAATTTATGTTTTGTGTTAAGATACTTCGGTCGCACCACAAAACTTGTTTTACGTGTGAAGTCCATTAAATTGATTGATTGATTGATTAATTGATTGACAACTGAAGGTTGCTGTATATTGGTCAACACACTGGAATGCATTGGCAAAAGAGTGACCAACCTGGCGTGTTGGTTGAAAATAATTCCCATTTTAGACAGTAGCTTTATCTCTTAAATGGACAAACATTCTTTTTTTTATACTTTCTCTGAACCATATTTATTTTTACTTTTTCACTTGATTATTGGATACAATAAACTAAAGTTACAAAATTTGGATGTTGAGAGTCACCTATACATTTTCAACATTTAAATGTATACTATTAATTAATATTAAAATTAATCTTAATGAGGAAGTTGTTATAGTGATTATAGCAACTCCTTGTCTTAAATAATAATGCATTCTGAATAACATTAAATCATTATTCATTATAATCAGGGCCTATTAATTATTTTGATGGGTAGTTCGTAGTATTGTATACACAGCAGTGCGGTATCTAACACAATTAAGGTTTACTATGGTATTATCTCCATGGTTATACTATGAAGGTATGGTTATACATACAGTGTTTATTTCACATGGAAGTAGGTTGTGTTTGATGATAGGAACTAATGGTTTTAATGTTATATATCATAACAAGTACTATCAATCAAGTATGGCACAGCAGAAAACCTGCGAACTTTCTTAGTCTCTAAGGACTCTTGATTGGAAATGAAAACTCGACTTTCTAATTTGCATAGGCTTTCCAGAATAAATTGGAAAGAATTAATTCCTCTGTGGGAGTGACAGAAATCATTCTGTGGACAGAATTATTTCTGTTCTGGACAGAATTATTTCTGTGAGAGAAATAATTCTGCGGTGACAGAAACAAAATTCCGTAGTACAGAATTTATTCTGTACTACAAAATAGTTATATAATTCTGCGGTACATAATTATTTCTGTTATTATTTAACACAGAATTAATAATGTACACAAATAGTTTGACAGTAATAATTCTGTGTTACATATTATTTCTGTTAATGCAGAATTAATTCTGTACACAGAATAGTTTTACAGAAATAATTATGTGGTAAATATTTGTTTCTGTTAAACACAGAATTACTTATGTACATATAATAGTTTGACAGTAATAATTCTGTGGTACATAATTATTTCTGTAAACTACAGAAAAAAACAAACCAATGTCCCAAACGGCGCCCAATACTGTAAACTGAAGAGGGAGACATTCTATTGTATACTGGGTAGTAACCTGTAAACAATGTTTGCTGTATTTTGATTTAACTTATTAAACATTATTTCGATGTCTTCCTCTAGGTCTCCAAAGAATATTAAACACATGGTTTCAGAGAGCAAGCAAGCAAGTATTACTTTATTTCAGATAATACATATATATCGTTTAAGTGCTAGGCCTAGCCTAGGTAGCGGTCTAGGCCTGGGCTATAGGCTAGGCCTACTACTACTAGCCTAGGCCTAGTAGTCAGACTCCCCATCCAACGCCTGCAAAGCTGTAATGTTTTAGGGCTAGGCCTAGAAGGTTCTGTGGTAATACAGTAGAACCTCGTTTTTACGTACCCCAGTTATACGAACCCTCGGTTTTACCATGGAGGTATTATTGAGAAGGAGATCACTCGGCAACAGATCCCTTTGACGCGACAAACCTATG
>NW_022720603.1:0-1827 GCF_011630105.1 Anneissia japonica | reverse complement strand
GGGTATTGTGAAATACATAACGCATAAAATGATGTAGGCCTAATGAAATAAAACCTTTTGTTATGAATACACAGGTGTACAATATTATGTGCATTATTTAATACTCTTCTGTTTGACCACCTCCCTCCTCCTGAAATAGGTTGATTTGTGTAATTTTGAGGTTGTCTTTTCAACATGTTCAAAAATAATAAATGGCCCCATTTGACTAGCACCCCTATTATGCGGACGGGACACTATCTGAACGTGCCAATGACCAAATAAATACATTTTCAACCCTATTAAGGGGACACTGTTTAACGTCTTGTTATTTCATATATTATACTCCTTAACAGTCTACCATAATGCCAATTTATAACTTACCTTAATACTACATAAATAAGCATCCATAACGGAAACTAAATATAAACAGTCAAAAATTGACATAAAAAAGCGTATTATCCGTTCGGTTGGATCCAGTAATAAACGTCAATAATACTATCCATTTTAATCCGTCACTTTTCATACCTCAAAATGGTGTCATAATTTAACCAATCAATGCAGGTACACGAATACTACATACGTAACAAAGGGAGAAAAAACGTCTCATAAAAAATTGGTCCTGCCAACTGGTGCGGTTCCGACGGCCCTGACTATCCCTCGCATGTATAACGGCGGATGTGATTTTACTTAGAGCCAAAAAATGGCCCCCATGGTATGTGAAAGCCACAGAGACCCCTGCCCCGGCGTTACTGCACTCACTGGAAGGTAGCAGATACAATTTGGCCTATAGTTTAATGCCACAATAAAATATTGCTTTATTAGATTTTTTTTATAGATCGGTGGGCTCCTGGAGCTCGGGGGCCCAGGTTCAAATAACCTGTTAAACTACCGGTAGTTACGCCACTGTCCTCCTCCTGAAATATG
Organism: Anneissia japonica; assembly: GCF_011630105.1. Lineage (NCBI taxonomy): Eukaryota > Metazoa > Echinodermata > Crinoidea > Comatulida > Comatulidae > Anneissia > Anneissia japonica. Next base: position 924 of record NW_022720603.1, on the reverse strand, counting down.
TTGTTTTGTGTAATTTCGAGGTTAACATGTTAAAAATAATAAATGGCCCTAAAGTTGTTGATATTCACCAGCATTTCACTCTCGCCTCTATTATGGGGACAGGACACTTTCTGAACGTGCCAATGATCAAATAAATACATTTTTAACAATATTAAGAAGGGGATACTGTTTAACGTCTTGTTATTTTGTACGGTAATGAAATAAAATAAAACATCATGTAATCAAAAACGTACTTTTGACAATTTATCTTTTGCAATGCCTGATGCCTCTGAAAAAGATGAATACGGTAGTATACAGTTGAGCATCATCAGCATATAGGCCTACCATACTCCTTAATAGTCCACCAAGATGTCAATTTATAACCTTAACTCTCAAAACTATGAAGGTGTGCACTTACCTTAATACTACATACATAAGCATCCATAACGGAAACTAAAATAATAAAAAAAAAAAAAACGGTTCCAAGCTGACGTAAGTATAAACTATTGAACGCTCACAACGCATGGACGTTTCCATTATTATTGTAAACAGACACAATCCATTGTTCAACATTTCAGAATATGTAATAATGCATAAACCTATGGTAGTAGGTGTTACTATGTAGCACTTCCTATCTACTATTAAGCAATTAATAGAGCTCCGCATAGTACACTATAGGAAAATTATTATACGAAAATTTTTGAATGTATTAAATCTAATCTAAGTATAATAATTTTCTATTTAGTGTACGATGCATGCTCTACTAAATGCTTTATATAGTGAGAAACCTAATGTCCAAAAAAACAGGTTTGCGAGATAAGCTTGCCCAAAGCAATTTTATTGCATTTTCCGGATATTTTTGGTATGCTGAATCCAAAAATGCAAAGGTCCATTTTTTCCGAGATTGTCTTGGTGGCCATTTTGGAATTTCAAAATGGCCGCCAT
>NW_022720602.1:0-3253 GCF_011630105.1 Anneissia japonica | reverse complement strand
AAATGATGGTGGCTTTGCATCAGTTCCAGGTTTCTGAAGATTGAAAAATTATAATAACCATCATAGTTATATACTATGCTAATAAGACAAATATTGATATCATGTGAATCATAGCTTGTCTTTATGCTATACAGAAAAACAGTTATTAAGCATTAATTATTTAAAGTTTATTAAAGTCCGGCTAAGGAGAAAAAATAATTGATATGTCGTACAACTGATTTTTCTAAGACGCAAAAAGAATATTTGACAAAAAACTTAGAAACGGCCAGGAGTACTTCAACATTATCCACATTTTCACTAGTGTAAAAACAGTATGCTAGAAGGGAGAGGGTAGACAAGTTTGTACACTTTTACATATGTTAAATAATGGTAAAATAAAAAAATGTAACTATGGATATAATATTCATTTTTAATCAACCAAATACATTGCTTTAGTTGACTTGGTTTTGCAAAATCAACATTTTTTTGTACGCTTTTAGAGGGGATGGAGGGGGGTAAGAAAAAGAGTACAGTACTGTTTGTACACTTGTTGATAATTGTGAATGACTCCTTAATAATATTTAAAAACTGGGAGAAAAGGGACATAACCACCCTTTTTCCTAGAGGTTTTAAATATTCAAAAATCTTTATCTCATTAACCGTTTCCAAGTTTTATGTCAAACCCCATTCATTATTTATTTAGTCATACAGACCAAGAACTGCAAATGACTTTATAAAAGTGGTCCATATATAATGTAAGTGTCCCTATGAGGCTAAAGCAAGGGATTTTTTTATTGTGATGAATTGGATTGGATTGGATTGGATTTATTTAGTGTAAACACCAAGGATAGCTCACCAAAAGTCTAGAAGAAGACTTATGATGATGTGGTGATTAGACAGTACACCGGGAGACAATCCCCTACTCTTTTCTGAAGAGTGTACTGCGTTCTTTAACGTGCACATAGGCCATAAATGCACACGGGACCAACGGCTTAAACGTCTCATCCGAAAGACGGTGCGATATTGTAAACTTGTATTTCAGCCTTCTAGCTGAAACACAAAGAGAGGCAGCGATGGGAATTGAGATCTCCACGGTTTAGCGCACACACAGTGGCTACTACCAGATTAGCCAACTGAGCTAAGCTGCTCTCTCAAATACAGACACTCCACATGATTTGAACCTAAGACCCAAGAATTGAAAAGCAGGCACCCTGTTACAGTGCCACTCTATTTGAGTAAGCATTCAAACATTTACTTTGGGAACATGTTAAACAAACTGAAAACTCACCCTTTTATAATAGTTTAAAAGCCTAGTTGCCATGCCAACTTGTAAAAGCTGCGGAGGATACTCCTCGCAATACTCTGTGAGAATGATGTCACCGTCCATACCTGTCAGATCTTCCGGTTTGCGCATGTAAAACATACTGCCCCCTCCTGATGCAACTCGCTCTTGTTCCCTTTGCTAGATACATATAATATACAGAGGTTTTTTCAAATTTCATAAATTTATTTAAAAGAAAATATATATCACATGGTATCTTAATCATTGGCACCGCTGTGTCAACGGTTATTGAAGAACACACAACCCCCTACAGATGTAATAATTGCAAGAAAAATTATAACCTCCATTAGAATATAAAAAAAAAAAAATCTGACATTAAAATATATTATAAGTACAGTAGAACCTCGATTTTACGTACGGTACGGGACCGGAGGGGAGCTGTGGTGTTGTCTGGGCCTGTTGAGACAAACTAAACCGCGCTGCACTGGGCGAGCCAACCAATTAGCGTTCGTGTACGTGAAACAGCAACCATGTGCACTGCACTGGGCGAGCCAACCAATTAGCGTTCGTGTACGAAACTATGCCTACTCAGCTTCGTGTGGAACATTCGACCAGACAAGTGTTTCCATGGTTTGCCACACGAAGCTAAGGAGGAAAGCAATTATTTTGAGCACCACTGGTAGTTGTTCATCTCACTCAGTTCACGTGGTTTTAGATTATAACAACCTGGTATTAGACTCAATCAACGTTGCTGTTTAATGAAAATACGTTGCATTATGGTTTGTTTATTGTTATAGTTTATTGTTATAGTCTTTTTACTTATGTTTTTTTTACTTGTTTTTAACATTTTCGGGGTTTTTGATGACGTCATCGTCGAAACGAGGCGTACGTAAAACAGAGGGTTCGTATAACTGGGGTACGTAAAAACGAGGTTCTACTGTAATAGCAATAGTTAAAGAAAACATGATACAAATAAACTTACCTTGGCCTTAAGTTTGATTCTCCTTGCCAATGGCCAGACTTCATGGTGTCCAGGGTTTGCGAGAGGACCATGCGAGAACTTCTTCAAAATAGGCCGATGGAAATGACGGAGCTTAAATGGTCCAAGATGTGTTGGAAAGAAAGGCTGTCTCAACTCAACAGCTGGAGTTGAATGCTTCATTTAAAAAAAAAAAAAATCATTTAGTTTTCACACAAGAAATATTTATAAAAGGGGAAAAAACAATAAATATTGATGTTTACATAAAAAAGTAATTACTGATCACATGATGCAATGCTCTAAACCAAATCCCTTTATGAGGATAGGTGAGTGGAGTTGTTTTACTTGTGATAGCCAACTGGTGTTTTAGGATTTGGTGCCAGGAGCCTAAATTATAAAGCAAACAACTTAACCATCTTAATGTAAAAATTAAAAAATGCTTATAAATCAGGTCAATGCAATGCCTTCAGCTGATTGTCAGTAGCAGTATAAACAGATTGTCATAAAAAACAACCCATTACGTGAGCGTTGTGGCACTGCATTCTCCATAGAATCGTGTCGGCCGACAACCGTCGTGCGCATAAGTGCCCAGCTTAGGAAATTTTTAATAGAGAGCATGATGGAAGGTTCTTTTACCTGTAGGTTTCCTGCCATGCTGACTCTCAGCTTATTCTCACCAATGTTCTTGGGGTAATAGTACTCATCATTTGAAATATTGTACGGATCTGTTCCCTCATCATCTTCAATTGGGTCATCCTAAAGGAGCAACGAAAATCACCATAATCGGTGCAGAAATATATCAGTAGGGGTCATGCAACGTGTGAAACACCAATGGGGAGGGGGAAATTGCTATAAAGTTGATTGTTAAATAAGATATGCATACACAAATTACAACTTTCATAGATGCATCATGCAGCACTTTCAATACAACTGTCTTTACTCTCTCTCTCTCTCTCTCTCTCTATTCTTTGTTTAGTGGGGAGGGGTTGGGAGTGTCTGGCTCCCCCCGCCCC
>NW_022720601.1:0-772 GCF_011630105.1 Anneissia japonica | reverse complement strand
AAAACAGGAATAGAACTTAATCTCACATGTTCCTGATTTATTAGCCAATCACAATTCAGAAAATTTTAAACCCAGACTGGTTTGTAGTACAGTACACCTTCCAATTCGAGACCCCTCTAATTCCAAGAACCTTCCAATTTGAGACCATTTTTCCAGAGACCCAAATAACAATCTTTAACCTTTTAACACAAAGCTAGCCCTCTAATTGGAGAATAACCCTGAGACCAACCCAGATTTTCAGGTCCCAAGGCTGGTCTTGAATTGGAGGGTGAACTGTATTAAATTTTATTCAGTAGTATGCTATTAGCAAGAGGCTGCCTCTGATACTGTAATGATTGTTTCCCAATTTCCAAATAAGCAATTAGTATGTTGTATACCATACAATAAATAGTGACTATTGCACAAAGAATGCTTGAACAAACAGAAGTCAAAGCATAAAATCATATAGCAAGCAAGTTTTTGTTTGTTTTATTATTATTATTATTACAAATGTTCTGAGGCACCACACTTTGTTTATCTGTCATGGTTTAGCATGCACCTCCACAAATTCTCAATAAATATCATTAAAATAAACACATTAAAAGGGGATGGTTGTCATTGAACAATAATTACTGTATTTAAATAATTTGACATTTTTAATACTAAGTGGTAGTATATAAATATAAATGTTTTCAATGACCAATCGATATGCTTTTCATGAACATAAGGCATGAATACATTACAAGGTGATGTCGTTGGTATGGTTGTCTGCCGGGCATGGTGTGAAAATTTG
>NW_022720600.1:0-728 GCF_011630105.1 Anneissia japonica | reverse complement strand
GGGGGGGGCGTCGGGGAAATTTTGCCTCCTGAATGGGTGGAAATGAGCTTTCCCGAATTCTGAGGTGTCTTTTAATGACTTTTTGAAGTTCTTCAAAATTCAAAGTTTTTCCCTATTGAAAACGATTCTATGAGTCGATGAAACCCAAAGAGAAAGAGGTTCGGATTACCCTCGGGAAAAAATTAAATTTCTAGGTGGCTCTGAAATGTCTTTTAGACTTTTAAGCTCTTGAAAATTCAAAGCTTTCCGCAGGTAAATTTTTCTCTTATTTTATGTGTGTATACATACATGCAAAAAATGAAGTAGTTGCATACGTATTCTTTTTTCCTGAGTCGATATAAATTCCAAAAATAAAGGGGGAGTGGTGGTCTGGGGGCTCTCCCCTGGAAAAATTTTGATTCCTAGATGGCGGGAAATGAGCTTTCCCGACTTTTGAGGTGTCTTTTAATGACTTTTAATTCCTTAAAAGTTAAAGGTTTTCCTTTAAAAAAGGTGGGTCTAGAATTGTTTTTATTTTTTTTATTTTTTTTTGCCTAAGGGAGGGGATCAAGACCCCTGATCCCCCAGATCCGCCAATGTGAATTGCGAGAAAATCCAACTCGGTCGGGGACTGGATAAACAGTCTCTTTCCCCTCCCTCTCCTCCTTCTTCCTTCTTTCTTTTCTTGCATTTCATTCCGATCATACAAAAATGTCCATAGACATTATATATTTTCTGCCAAAAAGTGT
>NW_022720599.1:0-2716 GCF_011630105.1 Anneissia japonica | reverse complement strand
GGCAACATACGTTTCTGTTGAATTTACACAAAAAAAAAAGCCGTGATCGTAATAAAAGCGCCGTAGTCAATGAAAGCGCCGTAATCATAATAAAAACGCCGTAATCAAAATTAAAGCGGCGTAATCATAATTAATAATGCCATTTATTTTTAACAAATCAAAAGTTTAGGATGACGCCAACAGGGTCATAATGAAAGCGCCGTTAACTTGTTACAAAAAAAAGAACCATACACGATTACACTGACGTTGAATCAACGGTGATTGCCACTTGCAATTTTTGTCATTGGTTTCAGAGAATTTTGGATTTGATCATCTAGCAATTATGCTGATTTTGGACCATTGGCGCAAAGCTTATGCGCTCTCGTGTGCCTGTTTACATGACACTCAACTTTTAGGGGCCCCATATTTCTCCTACCATTAGGATTCTCAATCTAGCACCCTGACCCAAGAGAGCTTTGTTGATACATACAATCCTCTGACTTGACTGTAGCAGTGGCGGTGCTACGAGTCTGTGGGGGTTAGAATATCTAAAGCCCCTCCCCACCCTCTCCAGTCGGTGAGGCTTTGGCTCCACCCTGTCGGTGAAGTTAAAATAGATTCGTCGGGGGATTAAAAAAAATAATATTTTAAAACGTTTATTTCAAATGTTGGCCTAAATTGGATAGGTCTTTATAAATTAATGTGTGGACGCCCATGAGATAAACACAAAAAACACAAAAAACACCATCCTTAGGTCAAGATGCCCTATATGAGCGTCAAGTAGCTTATCATTTTTAAACATGTTCTCATTGGGCAGGAAGAATACCCCCTCGCAAACCCTACCCAGCTACGACCCAAGGAGGCGTTGCCCTGCCGTCTAGGAAATCATAGCCGCCACTGGAATGTAGGATCAGGAAACAGGATATAGTCCTATATAATATTGCATCCAGTGACAGATTAAAGAGAGGGAGGTAGCCGGCCCAGGTCCCGCTAAAGTTTTCAAAATTGTTTTTACAACTGGAGATAAACAATAATATATTCAAATTTTTAGGCCTGAGTGCCATTCCGGGCATCATAATCATAAATGTTCTTAACTCGGCCCCAACTGTGGTGCTGACGTAGTGTTATAATGGACCCTCCTTCAGTGAAAGTCTCTCCTTGGAACCGGACAAGGATGAAAGCAATCAAAGGTCGTGAAAAATAATGTCCTGGACGTTAGGGGTCTAAGCCCAGAGATAAACTTAATAGAATTGTGTATTTCCGTCTGTATTTAAGCTTACCTTCATTTAGCGGTCATGAATAATTGCTCTAATTTATCGAAACAAATTGCAAATTTTAACATACTAGCGGATAAGAGTTTACGGTGTGGTTTTATATGTAACGTCAAAAGGGCAACATTACACGTACGTACAGTATTTCGCATCCTGGTTTTATGTAGAATGCCAAAAGGTCAAATTTCAAACACAGTCAATTTTCAAGCTCTCTCAATTTTCAGGCACATTAGGTTAACAAACACAGCCAATTTCCGTCAAACACAGTTGGTTTAATAAGTTCCATTAAAAGTTTGCTCTACCAATGTAGTCTTATCTCATTTGAATGGTTTCTTAATCTAAACGGAAGAAGCAGAGGTCTTTGTCAAAAATTATAACAGCGAGATAGAGGTTCTATTCAGTTTAGTGTATTTCACACGTCAAATTTTGTAAAATATATCAATAAATTAAATAATAACTGCGCCCTTGGACCGGATGGTATTTCTGTCTAACATCTCAAATATGGAATTAGGTACCGTTATAGGCTCCAACCTACCACTTATAATTCCAAACCTATTGAATATTCGCATTAAATATGGGGTAATCCCAAAAACGTCTCTTTAGGGCACTATAACTCCCCATTTTCAAAAAACATTCTTGATCCATCAGTAGTTGCAAATTATAGACCCATTGTATCAAATAATCCATCTAAATTATTTTGTCTAATAAAATTGATCTTTTGTCACAACTGCTTGTTAATGATTCCAAATCTAGGGTATTTTACTGCCACTTTCTATCGATAGAAATGTATCCTTTGCTTCTTTTATAATCAATAATGTATAAAAGAAACGTTTAAAGGCTGATATAAAGAGTCACAATTGCGTAAACCATGGAGTCTGTGACAGTGTAAAGAATTGCTTATACAATAACGATATTCATACAATCATTAATTTAACAAGATCATTTTAAATTTCCGCTCTTTGTTTTTGTACAATGGATTTTAGTTTTAGTTCTAAATTTTTATTGTATTTTTTATATAGGCCTATTTTTACCTTCCCCAGCCTGGGGATATTTGTTGAATAAGTTGAAATTGAAATAATAAATAATAATAATAATGATAATAATAATAAATAATAAATAATAAATAATAAATAATAATAATAATAATGATAATAATAACAATAACAATAATAATAATAATAATAATAATAATAATAATAATATTATTATTATTATTATTATTATTATTATTATTATTATTATTATTATTATTAGTTCCTGGTATGTTTTCACAGTTTCAGCAAATCCACACTCTAGGATTATTTGATGCCAATTTAATTGTAAAATATTCTTGACCGTGTGACCTAAAACACGTGTTTTTTATACGGTTAAATTCTTTCGGAACACGTTTCTAATGAAAAATGCAACTAATAAAAACAGGTTAATGCTAGCATTGGCAGTTGGGCGGAGCTTATAATGACGATCAC
>NW_022720598.1:0-899 GCF_011630105.1 Anneissia japonica | reverse complement strand
AGCAAAAGGCCAGGTAGAAAAGGATGACAAAGAGCCAATAAATTAGTGTCTAACGAATCCTAAATGTTTGTATAATTATTTAAGCTAATATAAGATTCCTTTTCTGTGACCTAAGTAAACCCTACTCAGCACCTATTGAGTCTCGGCCATCTCGGACACAGGTAGGAGCCTCCTATCCTGATTAAAGTTAATAAAACTCACTGGTATGGAAATAAAATAGTAATGTTTTGTACAATACGATTAATTAGAAACAGACAATTGAGTCAGGCTTATGATTTTTATTGGCCTGACTGTTTGAATTTTAATTTTGTTAGTCCTTTGTTTTGTTTAGCATTAAGTAAAAAATTTTATTTCAAAATTGTGTTTATGTATGCTGAGTATTTTAAGCTTACTTTTTGTTTGTAAAAACTGTTTTTTTTTTTTTTTGGATGGACCCACTATTGTGTGTGTCACCGCTCTTAAGATGTTATTCCTAATAAATAAATTGATTGATTGATTGAGTCTTCTATAGGGCTTTAAAAACGGTAAGTGAAGGAGATTAACGAATGATTTGATTTGGATTTGATTTGATTTGATTTATTCGCATTTCATAAAAAATACAATCATTAATACGATTCACAAAGTAAAAAGCATAAAATTCATTAGTTGAACAATGAAGAAAGGCAATGAGTTTCACAACTCAGCTGCAGCAGTGATCAGAAAGGCTCTCCACATGACTTCAATCTCCATGATGGACAGTCAAGTGTAGTAGGTTCGGAGAGTACGTCGCAGAGCAAAAAATGGTTACTTTAGAAATACATGGTGATAGATGATGAATTGATGTAAAAAAAAAAAAACAACTGAAAAACTACGGTATAAAACAGCATTCTCAATAGTTTAGTAAATGCAAAGTGATAGAA
>NW_022720597.1:0-8597 GCF_011630105.1 Anneissia japonica | reverse complement strand
AGATTCACTTGTGCAAACAACAGCTTGTGCGAGTGTATGACTTACTTAAAAAAATCACATCCCAACAATTACTTGTTCTCCCACTTTTGCCCCTCCCGAAAAAATCACTTGCAAGTAGTTAAAAATCACCTAAAATCACCTTATTTTGCGACTTTCACCCCGCAACTGATCATCAACCTGCAACTGATCATCAACCCCCCTACTTCACCTTCGCGCCACCAATCCCCACCCCCATTTCAAGACTTCTAGATACGCCAGCGGAAAAGATCTGGTGGGTTCAGTGGGAGAAGCCTAGCTTTATGGATAGAAAAAGTTGTCTGTGATGATTTATAATGTTAACAATTTACAATTAAACATGCAGTACCTACGTTCATAAAAATAATGTTTAGTTATTCCACATGTTAAGTTTAAATAAAAAGTGGGTTTTCAAACTATAGACGAATGGTCAATAGTGGAAAAAATTGGTATGATGTCTACAGTATTACTGTGTTGTTAAAAGTCTGTTACAGGGGCTGGCGGATCCAGATTTTTTTTCAAACGCCGGGTGGGGGCACAACAGTTTCAAAATAGATAAGTGAGTAGCACATAACATTAATATGCATGGACATTTTTGAAATTTAGTGGCAAAACGGTGGGGGGGTCACATGCCTATGCCTCCCCCCCCCACTACTGGATCTGCTCCTGTGTCACATTACTACATCAATGATTTGTGCACCTTCCGACACCATATACGTAAAAATAATTTAAATTTCTATGGTGAATAACAATTACAATTACTGTACATAATTATTACTTCCATTAATACAAATATAGGCCTAAATCGTTAATCTACAAATACAGTTGCAACACTATAATTTAAATACAAATAGTAGTAGGATTTGCCAAGACTGTAATTCAAACATGGAATTATTATCAAAAAGTACCAAAAACATTTCAGAACTTTAGTGCACAGAGTATTTTTTGCATTTAAAACAAACAAATACAAGAATGGGGCGAAAATAAACTTGCGTTATAATTCGTACTAAATGCATCCGCTCGAACTGACATCCGCTTGAACTGTCATTCTCTCGAACTGTCATTCTCTCGAATTGACTGCCATTCACTAGCTATGTGCATCATGTCTATCACAAATTTCATATATCTACAGCTTGCAATTTTTAAATCTCAAAAACGGGTCACTGCGCATGCGAAACTGGATGGTGTAAAAAACATACAGGAACTACTGTACTGAGCGTAACAATAGCCACTGTGTTCTTATTAATTATTAGTTATTTATTTACTTATACCATCATCATCATCAGCCTGTCATGCCACTGGTGGCTGATGGCTTCCTCAAACTCCATTCTGATCTGTTCTTTGCCAGATTTGCCCAGTTCGCACCAAGCTCCTTTTAGAAAAGATCACTCAATCTCTTGTTAGATCTTCCTCTTTTTCTTTTGCGTCCATACTATTAACTTTTTGGCCCACCTGTTAATATGGTCCATGCGAGCTACATACATCTGTAATCGTTTTTGCCTTTCTTATAACTTCATTTTTCCACTTATCAAGTCTACTGATACTGATATTTATTTATATATTTATTCTTTATAAAGCTTCTTTTCCTAATTAACTTTAATTATTTATTAATTTAAATATGAAATTATCTGTCAAGAAACATGTATTTTTAAGTTTCTTTATTATTATTAATTGAATTTGTTTATATTATTAAACTCAATTTGTTATTAGGCCTAAACTCATATATTTTTTTTTTTCATTTATTTATTAAATAATTATATTTTGGAATGCTGTACTTTATTTCGTTTAGTTGTTTAAACATTTCTTCATTTCTTTAGTAATTGTATTTATAGTAATATTTTAAGAACTATTTATTGATTTCTAAGTTTATTTTAGTAATTCATTTTAATTTTTGAAGTAGTTTATTAACTGATTCATTCTTGCATTATAAATCAACAATTGATTAACTCACTTATTTAATTATTATTTATTCTTTGTCAGTTTACTACAGGTGTCTAAAAATCTATTGTTGCTATATATATTTCTTAGGTACCCACTTCAGCTGAATATTCAAGTATAGTGGAGCAACTACTTACCCACAACAAATATCATCCGATACTCAAATCAGAAAGGTAGGCCTACAGTTTATTATTATTGTATGCATGCATTCTTAACACATTAGCACCTATAATTGTAATGTATTGTAGTCAATTACTCCCTAGAGAGTTTGCTATGCTATATGAAAGGAATTAGACTCTACTACAAATAAACTAATATTTTTTTTATTGTTGAAAATGTTCCATTACAAGTTTTTATTTTGATGCATATTAAATAAGCATTCCAGTGACACCAAATACTTTGACCTTTGACTTTGAAATTGACCTTTGACTTATCATAGTTAACATTTCATCCAAAATTTGCAATTTTCTTTGAATTCATAATTAAAAATGATTTTGAATTTGCATACTTTACTAAATTTTATAATTATTTTATTGAGTGACATCAATTATCTGACCTTTGACTTTGATATACAGTATTGACGTTCGACCTATTCAACTTGTATTTGACCTTTATTGGTTTTTACTCAAAAAAAATATTATCAGCATGTTTCTTTTCTAAATTTTGCATAAATAAAAGCCTATATTATATAATATGATAGGGTGACAATAACTGATGTTTTTATGGCCTAATTCCTAAATTTCTATCAGTTTCATATACCATTTTCGGTGCAAAACTAGGAGTTTATTGATGAATAAGCAAGTAGCCTTCTTGGTTGCGAGTGTGGGGTAAAAAGTGGTACTGAAGCCCAAAAGCACCGCGCTGCCACAAACATCTATCTAAGACTAGACCTTTTGCAGGGTGGGTCATTCCATGCCAATTCAACGTGGCCGTGGAAGTCGCCGTCTCAGATTTTGTTTAAATTTTCAGGGTTTGTTGTAACCTTATTAACTAAGAAAAATCCAAAATTTCAGCTCAATCAGACCAATACTTTCCGAGATACCGGTGTCCGAAAAAGTGGGCGTGGCACCCATTAGAGCCGCCGGCGACATCGTTATTTGAATTCTTAAATTTTTGAAGTGTCATAACTTTTTTTATAGGTCACCCACAAAGCTAAAAATCACAGTACTTGCTCAACTTTTTAAGTAGATTCAGATTCTGCATTCAAATAATTACTTAGAACAATACTTTTTAAATTATGCTCTATCAAACATGGCTTCAGAATGAACGTGACCGGGCTTTCAGCTATGTTTGCTCGCCCATATCTCAAAAACTAGAAGGCCTACCCTGAAACTGTTTTTGGTTTCTTATACCCTACTAACTTCTGTGTAAGTAAAGTAAAGATGGACATAACCCAAGCATGAATACTACCAAATAAATGCCTCCCATTATGGTCCAGCCAGAAATTCGACAAATAAGGGTAGTCGCGTTTGGTGGTAGAACCCAATGTGGATTTTGAAATATCAACTTGAAAATTTAGCATAATTAAGTTCAATATATGTTACAATCATAATATTAAAAACATTGTTGTATAGTCACCATCTTCTTAAAATATTTTACAGGTCAAAATTACATGTAAACGCTGGCGACGTTGGCGTTATTTTGATTCTTTGATTTTTGAAATGTCATAACTTTATTTCAGGCGATTCAAAACTTCGCTTCTTCTCAACAGTTTGACCTTTGAATGCAAATTACGTCATTTTTTCAAATAGAAACCTCATTGGATGATGAGATATTCTGAAAAGGGATTTCCCAAAGTTTATGTAGACGTTTTTCGCTACACGCTACAGTTCGTATAACAGAAGTTATAGCGGGTTGAATAGCCAGGGCCGTTTAGGGCGGTCTAGGGACTAATGCGCAGAGCGGTTTGAGCGTCTAGTTCCTAATGGGTTAAATCAGTTGTACATATTGCACATAGACTTGCACATACAGTATTAGGATGCAGGATCCTCATTACATAAAGTCTCAGACACCTCTCTGACACACTGATAGAGATTGTTTTGAGCATGGAATCTATATTATACCTAGTTCCAGATATACTGCTTGCATGACTGGTTTACCGAGGGTAGTTAGAATGTGGCAAATAAAATGATCTGTAGATAGTCGTAAGGAGTGTGTTCAGAAATAGCTTGGTGTGAGGGTTGGTTAAAGTAAAGGGGAAAATATTTTGGCGTAAATGGGGTAGAATTGGGGATTGTTTTGAATTTTGAATACAGTAAGTACTGCATAATTTCATTGTATTTTAAAAATTAAAATTTCTTGTTGAATTTTTTTCTGAAGAAAAAAAAATTGTTAATCTAATCGAATTTTTCAATGTTTTATTTTTTTAACTTATTTTTTTTGTTTACTCAACATTTTGGATTCTTTGTTTTGACATATCAAGGTATTCTTAGAATTTTTTTATAGGAAGATCCAAGGGATTCACATGGGCATGGTGGTTGATTTTTAGCCAAAATTACCCAATTGCTTATTTTTGTTTTTATCATTTTTATACATCATTGGTGAATGATGATAGGCCATCTCATAGGCCTGAGGTCTGTTTGATGTTAGTGTATTCATACTGTTTTTTTAGTAGGCTATCCGTACCTACAGTAACTAGTTCAAGTAACCACTTGGGTCACCAACCCTTTATTCCAATGTCTCTGTTTCAGGTCTTTAGCATGTTTATATAATGTATTATCACCTAACTTTAATAGCGCTCTTAAAGACAATCTACCAATCTAAGTTGGCTTCTCTCCAAAGACTACTGTAGCCTTTTCTGTACTGTATTTTAGGCCTGCAAAGAATATTCATATTCATAATGTGAATTATGAACAGAAGTTTCTTTTATTTTTTAGTATGGAACTGTTTCAAAATATAGTGTTGAATAAATAAATAACACAGAATTATTTGGAATTTAGAAATGTAATTTGGGATTGAATCTTATTCGGACATGTATAGAGCACATCAAGTTTATTCCCTACCAGTGGTCAATTAGCAAGGTATATCTTTAACTAACACCACATGCATAATATTCATTTAAAGTTTTCAATTACAAATTGAACACACCACTAAAGAATCCTTGGTTGAATGTTTTTTATGTGTATCTTTCATTGTGTTTGCTTATGGTCATGACAGTTACAGGAAGCAACACACTTGATAAATAATACATATTTTAATGAACTTAGCTATTCTCTGTCTTAGAAATCTAGTATATTATAAGTAGTAATAAGTAAACCGGATTAGGAATGAACTAAATATGATTTATATTTACTTTGCAGTTCCCCGCTGAATTTCAAATTATAAATGATTTGGATAATGATTCTGTAGTCCTATTCAAAGCTGGCATAGACAAGTACTGATCTGCATTAATATCACGGTACAGAAATCAGCGAACCAAAAACGTATAATGCAGCACTGATTTGAATAATTCTTTTGGAATATTAAAGAGAAATTGGATAAGAAGGAAAACGGTGAGTTAGCAAGGAATTAACATTAACCATTAACCTAATATCTAATCATCCACGTTCCATTAAAGCTGTATTGTCCGATAAACTAAATGAAAAAATTCTTCAAAAATAAATGTTTGATTTAACTAACCCATTTTAATAATAAATGTCATGAACTTGAAACTATTTTAAAAATTGTTTTCTCTGAATTGTGGGCTGGTAATAACCAAACAATTCTAGAAACACTTCCAGTGTCTGTAATCCTTTACAAATTTTTTTACATTAACAAAGTGTGTATTAGGCCACGTAAAATAAAACAATTGGTTAGCATCCCCGCCCGACCGTCGGAAAAGCCCCCGACCTGAATTTTTTAAAATTTTTTTTTTTACACAAAACACTCAAAAACTCCACCTCCCGAAAGCAATTTATATAGGCCTAGGCTTGTTTACCATCCGTCCGAATGCTAGCCTAGGCCTAGGCTAGCCTAGTCCTTGCTTCTATCTAGAAAAGGCTTAGTTTTATAGTAATAATAGTATAAAAAGAGTGTATTTGTATACACGGTACAGCCGATGCAAGCAAAGCATTAGGATTTACTCGGGATTAGGTTTACATTAGCAAACTAAACTCCGATCCGATGCTTACTTCTCATGCTTTGTGCAGAAAAGCCAAGTCGGCCAATCAGCGCGTTGGTATTTCCATCACTTTGGAAGTAGACATATCCACAGCGCGAAAGAGAAACAAGGAGGAACGCTCTGTGGTGACCGGAGACAAGACAAGACAACAAACATGGCTGCGCCCATCAGTTTAAAACTGGCACGTTCACTTCTTACCTGTGTGCAATATTTCACGAAATGAAATTTTAAAGATGGACTAAATAAAACAAATATTTCACGCTATTTCATAGGTAGGATAGCATAAATTTATTAGGCCCTACTGGAAATATGAAATATATAGTGGCGAGATAGTGCATGCGTATATTAGTGAGCAAGCCATCCGGCTGTCTTTTGGACTGCCTACAATTATTAGCACGGCAACTTTTACCGTGACGGCTTGGACGGCTTGGCCTAATCAGCTCGGTTTAGCCTATGGGCCTGGTCTACCTTTAGCAAATTCTTTATATTCTTCAAATCTATCGAATGTTACATTAAACTAAAGCTAAATCATATTTACATTTGATAAAAACAACATTTATTGATTGAATGTACATTTTCGTACCAATAATCGGTGGGGATTACTAACAATGGGCGTGGCTCGCCCATCGGCTCAGTACCACGCCCACTGGCTTCCATTTTGGAAAAACAAAATGGCCGTCTATTTTGTTTTACTGGCGAAACCCCTGCGAGGCATCAATGAGGACTGTTGTGTTGTTCCAACAACAAACCCAGCATGATCCAGTTATAATTAATGTCCAGCAAACACAAACTTAAGCACAAAGCATGGAATATTCACATGCTGGTACAGTGACATAATGTTTCCAAACAGCTGATCCAACTAGATGTCAAAGTGTTTCTCAGCATAAACATAGCACATGATACTAGTTAAACTCATTAACAGTATTCACTATTGAGTATTATCACTATTATTTTATGTACATACTCTCTAGTATAGTTGTTGAATAAACAATCACAAATAATAATCAATTGTACAAAATGCCAGTTCAAAAATTACGTTTCTGTTTATGAATGGACAATAATGAATTATTATACGACTATGACAAACTTCAATCTTCTTATTTTGCTGTTGTTATTTTTATTTTTAATTTCACATCCAACAGCAATTACTGTATACTCGCCATTAATAGGATGGAATGCTTTATAAACCTATTATCGATATCATACAGTTCTGTAAACATATACAATGTTGCATGTTTTAAAACTTCATATATAGGGATTTCAATATGACTTATTCATATAGGCAAAGTTTATCTGCTATATATGAATTACATGATTTCTTGTATCCAATTTTGGCCTCTGTTGTTTGCCTCTTCTTTGTTTTGCTAATTTTCCTTCCGACGCTGGTTTTTCATGTTCGACAAGGAAAAAAAAAAAAAAAAAAAAACCTCCCTCCCTACTATGAAATTTGATACTAAAAGGATGCTAACCAATTATTTTTTTTTACGTGGCCTTATATAAGAAATACCACTAAAATTGTTTTAAATTCATTTCCTTAACATTATGATTGTTACTCATCCAAACATACAATTTAAGAAATTCAGAATTAATTTTTATTTTTCAAGGATTTCTGGGTTCCATCGGACTATACATCTTTAAGTTTAAATGAAATGTCATGAACATGGTGCAACAACGTTAGAGGCCGCTATTAAGATTGCCCAACAGGTGGAGAGCGCAAATGAAGCTCACCAATTCTCACTCACAACTGATTCCAATTTCCCTTCCCACCCCTATCAGCTGGATGGTGTGAATTCCCTCAAATGAAAGGTTTGCGCGTTAAATCTAATAGTAATGTCGATGCATTAGTGACAGCGAATGATGTCATAAAATCGGAATTATCGGATTTGAAATCCATTTTAGTGGATTTAATGAATGTGGTTTCTACCTTACAGAGCACACTGGATAGGATACCGGTGGTGAACGTGGGAGGCCTTGTACCAGGGATGCAACCCCTGACAGGTACCTAATGTTGATTATTATAGGAACCATTCCTCCTCTTGGCATAGGGACAGGACACCCGAATATTGGCTGGGTAGATATGATCACTCTGACTCCCGTAACCGAGATAGGACGCCCGAATATCCGCAGGGTAGATATGAGCATGCCGACACACATTGCAGACAAAACAGTCCATACCGCAGGGCATACAAAGGTAGTCCCAAATGGGTTACATTTATCACCAAATATTCTAGTTCGGGAAACTAAAGTCAGCTGGAAATGTGGGTCAATATTCGGCTTATGCAAGTGGAAATACTAGTGATATGCAAATACCCCTCAGTTGTCATCAGCAGATGACCAACTTGTACATAATTCAGATGAGATTTTTGGTGTTCCTCTTAGGGATTTAACTCCCACATACTGTACAGTTGTATGGTGAGGGTCACGAAGTCAGTGCTTTAATTGACACTGGTGCTAACATTTCTTTAATTTCTAATCAGTTTATAAATTCTTAAAGTCAAGAAGATTTGAGAAAGTTTTCACACGGCTGTCAGTTGACGGCAGCCCC
>NW_022720596.1:0-627 GCF_011630105.1 Anneissia japonica | reverse complement strand
TTTAATTTACATTCATACTAAGTAATTTCTTTTTATATTCTCAGTACCTACAACACTACAGCCGAAAACGTCAGTGACAACTGAGGGTACGTACTTAATATTGTATATGCTTTAAATTTTTAATAATAACTAAATGTTTTGATAATATTATTATATTGCTATGAAATGTGTTATAATACATGAGCTACTGTTTAATAATTTCATATGCATTAAATCCTATTATTTATACATCTTAGCACCTACAACACTAGCGCCCACTACATCAGTGACAACTGAAGGTACGTTCTCAACTTAATATTATGTTATATATGATAAAACTTATCAATAACAACTAAAAATTTCGATTTTCATTGATTTATTGATTTATACATTTGAGTTATGTTACAAAAAATTAGCCACTGTTTGATTTTTCTATAAGCAGTGAATCACATTAATTTATACCTTTCAGCACCTACGACTCTACCGCCGACAACGTCAGTGACAACTGAGGGTACGTTATTAATTTATGAATATGCTTATATTATACTATAAATTATTAATAATAACTAAATGTTTTTGAACTTCATTGTTATATTCTTTGAAATATTTTACAATAAATTAGTTACTGATTTTTAATTTACATTCATA
>NW_022720595.1:0-1236 GCF_011630105.1 Anneissia japonica | reverse complement strand
GCGCTTTCAATGGAAATTTGCTGAGCACAAAACAATTGTGCTAAGTTAAAAATCAACAAATATCTCTCCTTAAATGTCCAGGTAATCCGCGTTTCCACCGCACCCCACCCCCCACCTCCTCTAGCTAACCGGTTCTACTTGTTTAGTATATATTTTTCAACTCATCCGACAATCCCACTGTTGCTGTAAACCACGACCGTATCACACTATATCAGCTTACGTTTTACTTTACATGTTTAAAAGAGTTGGTGGGTCCACTATGTAATTCTCAGGCCAGCAGACACAAATAATGCTTTGTATATTCAACAGCTTTGTTTTCGTTAGTAATTGCTCCGTATATATGTAAAGGTTGAGTTAATTACTATGACTTCAGTAACTGGGCACGGCCTATCTTGCGCGTTGTGGATTGACGAAATGCAAAAAGCTTAACAAAATTTAGTTTTTGATAATAATTATACCATCTGAATTTGAAATCCGATCGAGGAACAGGCAGCTAACTGAGGATGATCCGATTTTAATTATTAATAGGCCTGGTTTACCTAATGTAAACGATGCCACGCCACTTCCGGTAATATTTCCTCGCATAACACTTTCTTATGACCTTTCATACCTGGTCGATAAAATTTATGATAAAATAAACGCCTACTTCTCTTAACCAATAAGAAATTAATAATTTCCTTGCCCCACAGTTGGGAGGGCTTCCAACCTCCACCCTCTTGTTACCTATGCCATTTGGCATTATCACGTCATTGTCAGCAGCCATATTCCTCAAAAGTAGGTGCTTCACATGAATCACAAATCAACAAATCATCAATAACCACCACACCCCACTCATCAATAACCACCACACCCCACTCCCCGGGCCATATCAATTGCGACTTGAACATTTCCGAGGGAATATTGTTCCTTTTCTTTTTTTCCTTTGTTGTGTATATTGCTTCTTACGGTAATAAATGGTAATAAACAACAAAATAACAATAAGATAATTAATAATACCGTAATTATTATAATATAATACTAATAGGTCTATCATTATTATAGGCCTAATAATAATGATGAATAAATAATAATTATAATAATAGGGCCTAATAATTATTATTATTAATATTATTGTTATTATTAATATTATTATTTATATCTAATGATAAATGTTGATGACGATTCAAGGTTCTAGATAGGCCTACCATTTATTGTAATAGGCCACACTTTTTATATATATATATACATATATATATA
>NW_022720594.1:0-574 GCF_011630105.1 Anneissia japonica | reverse complement strand
ATGAAAAAATCGGAACGGAATTCGTTTTCTAGACGTCTTTTGAGCTTCACCCCATGGCCTATTATCAGTAAGTAAACCTGCTATTATTGTTGTATTTTGTACCTTAAAATCACACACATTTGTCAAGTATTGGTAGAAGCTCCACTGGTACACACAATGAATTTGAATGTGGATCATAAGTTTCCATTGGTCAGTTTCGTAAGGTTAAGGCCTGGCCAATGACGGCAGGGCATATACAGTACAGGTATAATGATGTCAATCACTTCGCCGGGTGTGGGGAGGGGGGGGAACCCGGAATGCCATATTACTACCACATGGAGGATGATATCAATGACAATACAAATAATTAAATATATGAATGAATAATTAATTAATTTGAAACAAAATAACTAATTGTATATAAACATATATACAGTATTATACTGTAAGGCAATGAACATAAAGTAAACTACAGTACTATAAGGTTTATTTATGTATAACCTGGATATGTCCATAATTTTAAACATTTTAATACAGTAGAACCTCGTTTTTACGTACCCCAGTTATACGAACCCTCTGTTTTACGTACGCCTCG
>NW_022720593.1:0-1823 GCF_011630105.1 Anneissia japonica | reverse complement strand
AAAATTTTTTTTTTCATCTCTGCGAGGTCCAAAAGTCACGGAACCTAGCCCACCCACGAAGCTCATCTAGACTTCGTTCGATCGAATCCAAACGTTAAGAGATTCCGTCTTGAAAACCCGATTTCCGCTGTCTTCGTGGAACGAAAGACGCGGAATTCGGGTTTCTCGGTTGTCTTCGCAGGGTCCTATCCTTCAACACTGGCCCCAAAAAGTGTCGTCCTCATATCTCAAATCAATTTGTAAAAAATTTTTTTTTCATCTCTGCGAGGTCCAAAAGTCACGGAACCTAGCCTATCCACGAAGCTCACCCTGTCTTCGTTCGATCTCACAACGTTAAGAGATAGGGATGCAAAGTCCTATCCTTCAACACTGACCCCAAAAAGTGTCGTCCTCATATCTCAAATTAATTTGTAAAAAAAATTTTTTTCATCTCTGCGAGGTCCAGAAGTCACGGAACCTAGCCCACCCACGAAGCTCACCTAGGTTTCGTTCGATCGAATCCCAACGTTAAGAGATAGGGGTGCACGAATTCCGTCTCGAAAACTCGGTTTCCGCTGTCTTCGTTGAACGAAAGACGCGGAATTCGGGTTTCTCGGTTGGCTTCGCGGGGTCCTATCCTTCAACACAGGCCCCAAAAAGTGTCGTCTTCATATCTCAAATCAATTTGTTAAAATAATTTTTTTGAACTTTGCGAGGTCCAAAAGTCACGGAACCTAGCTCACCCACGAAGCCCACCCTGTCTTCGTTCGATCTCTCCCAACGTTAAGAGATAGGGGTGCAAAGGGTCCTATCCTTCAACACTGGGCCCAAAAAGTGTCGTCTTCATATCTCAAATCAATTTGTAAAAATTTTTTTTTTCATCTCTGCGAGATCCAAAAGTCACGGAACCTAGCCTATCCACGAAGCTCACCATGTCTTCGTTCGATCACAGACACCGAAAACGAAAAAAAAAAAAGCACAGATATACGACTTTTCATGTTTTTTTTTTTAATTTTTTATTTTATTTTGTCTAAATTTACAAACACAACTTGTTATTCTTTTCGTGTTTAACACTTGAAAATTTTCGTATCTTTAGGAAGTACGCATCTCGTGACACGTTCCGCTATCGGTGTTCTGCACAAGTAACACTTAGTGGTGCGATGCGCACACGCCTCGCATGCCATCATGTGTTTGCACGGTAGCATCACGATTGCGACGGGATCTTGGCGACATATCGAACACGTGTCTTCTTCCGACACTTCCCTTTCCGGTACACCGAGAATTTCCTTCATCGTCCTGGTCAATCGTCTGTTCTCTTCTCGCAATCGATTCACATTCGACATACCCTTGTCGCATATGGTCCCTTTTATCGCCAAAGCTATTATTTGTTCTTCGTCCGTTCCTTCAATTTTAATTTTAAACATTTCGGGTAAACGTAAACCGATGCTAGCACATTGCAAGTAGAATCCCTCCACGTCACGTGTCAACCGTTCGATGCGGTCGTCCGATACACGTCTACATAGATTCAACATCAGTTTAAGTTTCTCGGCACCACGAAGGATGTATTCGGTGAAGATCTCTAATTCTTTGGCCGATTCATCTATCGTCGATTTAAAGATAGATACCATCTTCCTCGTGTCTTGAATCAATCTTACGTCATCGAACATGTGGCGTCGGTCTGCTCCTTTCATGCTTTCTTCGTCTCTTTATAGATTTAAATACGATAACGTCATCGATTTACATAGGTATGAGTCGATGACGTGTACAAAAAAAAAAAAATTTGATGACGTTTCTGTTTTTGATGACGTTTCTGTTTTTGATGACGTTTCTGTTTTTGATGACGT
>NW_022720592.1:0-622 GCF_011630105.1 Anneissia japonica | reverse complement strand
TGTCCGCGACTCGCCGACCGATCATGCGGACGTCGAGTAGGCGTACGTGGAGTACACGGACGGATGTCGAGTATACACACGCGTCCGCGACCCGCGGACCGATCTCGAATACGCGGACGTCGAGTAGACGGACGTGGAGTCCACGAACCAATGTCGAGTACACACTCGCTTCAGAGACTCGCCGACCGACATCGAGTACGCGGACGTCGAGTACACGGACGTGGAGTTGAAGGACGTTGAGTACACGAACGGATGTCGAGCACACACTCGCCTCTTCGTCCCGCCGACCGAACTCCAGAACGCTGACGTAGAGTAGACGGACTTGGAGTACACGATGTCGAGTACACACTCGCGTCCGCGACCCTCCGACCGACCTCGAGTACGCGGACGTCGAATAGACGGACGAATTCCAAGTACAACGACGTGTCCTCGACTCGACTATCGTGTTCGCGTACGCCGTTAAGGCAGACAAGACTAGTCTCTATTTTGAAAAATTTTCTAAAACTGGAATTAATTTTTGTTCGCGACTCGCCAACCGACCTCGAGTACGCGGACGACGAGTAGACGGACGCGGAGTACCCGGACGGACTTCGAGTACACGGACGTCGAGTACACGGACGGA
>NW_022720591.1:0-1106 GCF_011630105.1 Anneissia japonica | reverse complement strand
AGTATAAAAATACGAAAACTCTCAAAACCAGTAAGTAGGCCTAGACTATGTACAGTCATGGTACAGAAGGTCTATTAATTTTTTTTGGGGGGGGGGAATTCTTTTTTTTTAGAGAAAAAAAAAAATATTTAAAACCACATAGTAAGTAGGTCCTAGTGTAGATCTAATAGTTTTCTCTTGGCACAGTCTTTATATAATTTTTAAGTCAATATGCATATTTATCATATTATCAGAATAGGATATTTAGTAATCATTCAATGAATCGAATTGACTGAGAACATACAATAAATACAAAGTGTCCCATAGGCCTACATCGCGGTTGAATTTGTTCGGGAGGCCTAAACGATCCTGCCTAGACCTAAGCCTACACCAAATGCCGCCGAGCACGTTTCCCACTGGACCTCGTCATGTAGGCATAGGCCTGGATTTGCCTGTTTGAAAAACGCTTCAAAACGTCAGATAACGAAATATTTTGCTCAATATGCACTTTCACACGGAAAGACTCCCGTCCATTCCTATCTCTTATTAACTTCTGTATACCTTTGCTACCGATTAAGTATAGCAAAACAGCATTTGACTGTTGCAGATGTTTTTCCCTATGGCAATATAACGTTGGTGGCTTGCTTTATTATTGAAAAATAAAAAAAATACGAAAACGATCGTTTTTTCGGTAATTTTTTCGGCATTTGCGGCAGTGGTGGCGCCAGGACCTGCCCGACGGAGGGGCTAAAGGCCCTGACGGGGGGGGGGGCTAGTGGATCGAATCGAGTCTCATTTGGCTGGGGTCGGGGGCCGCCTAGGGCCCCCGGTGGGGGTCAAGGGGCGAAGCCCCCTGGAAGCCACGGATATTTGATGAATTATGGCGAATTTTTATTACTTATTTGATAGGCATCGAGTTACTATATGACTTCATGATATATAAGAATACTGGATCGCTAACCTGTGAACTTTCTGTGTAAATTGAGGGCGCCATTGAAAATGACAGTGCTAAGGCGAAATTTGATTGGCTGAATCTATGGCAGCCATCTTGGATGGTACACTCACAGTTCTGCGTAATTCGAACATCGAATACATTGCAGTTTGCGCTCTAGTATTCTTATTATATC
>NW_022720590.1:0-605 GCF_011630105.1 Anneissia japonica | reverse complement strand
TGTTCTGTTTTAATTTTAAATAGTTTTGTATTATGTGGCCGTTTGCTGTTTTATGGGTTTTTCCATTTGCCTTTTAAAATTTATATATTATTAAAGAATCTCTATTGAGGTCCAGCGTGCCACCATTGATGCACGGTAGAGATCGCATCTTTAGATCTCCGATCTTGTTCACAAATTCACGGAATAGTGCTGTCTCTTAAGAATTTCGTAGGACGCGTTAAGAATGACAAAATATTCTCTGTATCTACTGGAACAGAGCCACATAGCTAGTATTCCACTATTTGCATTCACACCTGGGCTGTGTATATATATATATATTGCCTTGGTTTGGCTCTGTAATCATTAGTGGTCGTGGGACTAGTTTAGGCCCTACCTAGGCTGGTCGAACGTTTCGGTTGGGTCTATACTCTAGCTGCAATGATGAGGCCGGGAAGGCCGAAACTGTTCCGTCTGCAGATATTGGGATGCCTTCCAGTGGATGCTTAGTTTATTTTGTCATTCTGATCGGATTTTCTCTACTGTTCCGTTTTAATTTTAAATAGTTTCGCATTATATGGCCGTTTGCTGTTTTATGGGTTTTCCCATTTGCCTTTTAAATGTATATA
>NW_022720589.1:0-759 GCF_011630105.1 Anneissia japonica | reverse complement strand
GAAACTGAGAAAATTAAAGATCACAAAGTTACTTGGACTATAGAAAAACAGAACCAGTACAGCATTTACGATACCAATGAAACAATCGCATATCGCCAATGATAAGACAAACATATTGTGCTTTATCCTAAAGAGTTTTGTCTTCGTGATTACAATAATCACCACTAAGTTGTTAAGTACCACTGGAACGCAGAATATGAAAACCATGCTTAAAAATATAATTGAGTTTTCTCGTAAAAAGTCCATATATTCGTAACGATAATCATATGTTTCATTCGAAAACTCCATTTCCTACATTGTTGGTAAGCTAAATACTTGTATTCAAATGGTATACTGTACTTGTATTTGCACAATCTTGAATGTAATGGTTATGTATTTATACCCCGCAAATTGTAATTGGTAAAAAGTAATTAGCTTGCTGTCACGTCAGTTGACGCAATATGCTAATAATAACAACGAAGTCACTTTCAATTTTGGTTCCAGTTTAATTTCATTTATTGATTATCTGACAAAATTAACAGTGATGTTTTTTAGTGTTAGTACTTTTATATATTAAACAGAAACCAGTTATCACTTATATTCACTTGAACAACTAGAATTTAAAACAAGATAGGCCATAAATCCATAA
Source organism: Anneissia japonica (assembly GCF_011630105.1). Lineage (NCBI taxonomy): Eukaryota > Metazoa > Echinodermata > Crinoidea > Comatulida > Comatulidae > Anneissia > Anneissia japonica. The sequence continues at coordinate 131 of NW_022720589.1, read as the reverse complement.
AACAAGCATTTCTGAGTATAAAATATCATTCAGTACCACTAATTTTACGAAAAAATATAATTAATCATGTCATAAACGGTCAAAGGGCATTGCAACTAATGGACCCATACCTTAAAATAGCAGAGGATTAT
>NW_022720588.1:0-634 GCF_011630105.1 Anneissia japonica | reverse complement strand
ATTTACATCTCAGAAAAACATAGTTTTTTTAATTTTTTGCCTAAGTTCTATAAATGTTACGGCTTCTAATTTAACTTAAATTTAATTATTGTTGATCTCATTTTGTCTATCCCTCAGATGAATTTTGTTGATGGTTCTAGCTATATGAACTATGCAGGGATATTAGTGTGGCCAATATTTTGTTGATGAGGTTGGGGTTAGGGGAAGTTTTATAGGGGTCTATTATTTTCATTAGTCTTGTGAAAGAATGCAATAATTGAAATGTGACTAAATCTCACTTCTTTCTCTACAGGAAATATTGTATGCAAGCAGTTAAACTGGGAGCAAGTTTATGCTTAACAGAACATGCATATTAGGTAGGTTCACTGTTTACAGTATATAAATAGTTGAATATCAGAATAATTATGTATTATGCCCACTGTACAGTTATTTTAATCACTGTATTAAGTTTGTGAATACACATAAAAGAGGATTGTGTAACCTATTGCACAATTCACAGTCTATATAATAGTAAAAATTATAGGTAATCCAAAAAACCAAATAATAATTCATACATCTCAGAACCTTTGCTGCTCCATCTAGAAACCTACAATTTTAGTTGAAGAATATCATTTCCCCTTGTCATACAATACGC
>NW_022720587.1:335-1007 GCF_011630105.1 Anneissia japonica | reverse complement strand
CCTAATATTAATAAAACTAGCTCATTTTTCATTCATTTGGTGCTCTGCCATTTTGGCAGGTCTTACGGCATCCAGTATTTTATAGCTGCATATTCTCAGCTCTTCTCTTAATTTGAAAATAACTGTCACTCTGTTTCATTTGATCAGTGATGAAGAAAAACGCGCTTTTCCTTCTGTGCTTTTCCCAGAAGCGTTTTTAGTAGGCCTACTTGTAGGCCGTCTCTTATACAATTTAAATTGTCATAGTATGTAACTCAAGTTAAAATAACACTTTTCATTACTCGTGGAGCTTAATCAAATATTATATGTCATTTTAAACGACCCATTGGTATTAACATGGTAACATCAATGTATTTTAAAAAATTAGACAGCGACGTTCTCTCAGAAGTTGTTCTGCGGACGTTTATGTGTTGACCTTTTGACCTCCTGAATTCTGCAATGATATTTTCGGGTCGATTCAGCCGAGACGGCCCGAGTGGCGTTTCATGTAAATGTTTCGTACGGAAAAAAAAATCGCCGCCCGCCCCCCCCACCCCACTTCGTCGGGGAGAAAAACCATGATTCTTTGGGGAGAAAACAAATTATATGTATTTTTTAAATATTAGTAGACTCTAAAATTGAATAAATAAGCCTTTGAAACCCATAAATTGTCAAAAATTTTCGGGGACTTCG
>NW_022720587.1:0-209 GCF_011630105.1 Anneissia japonica | reverse complement strand
CCCGGCGCCACCCCTGGTAAGAAAGAACATATGAGAGCTAGAATAATAATAGTTATTCTGGTTTAAATAATGTTATTTAGATGGTGCATGATATGGACGTACGGTACGGATATGCTTAAAGTCTATACAACCAATATCAATTTATTTAAAGGGGGGGTGCGGCGATGAAATAATTAATTTTTAATTTAAAATAGAGGGATGGGCGACCA
>NW_022720586.1:0-519 GCF_011630105.1 Anneissia japonica | reverse complement strand
GACTTGAGTAGAAACTTTTTATTTCTGACCTGGTAGGTCACCAGTCAGGTCACCAGTTACTGTATGTCTCATAGTGAAAGTGGGTTCATGAGAAAAGTTTAAAATGCAGTGATCCAAGTTACTGTACTTTTTTCTGAAAATAATATGGTATGAATCATGTCTAGTGCTTCTTTTATTTGTTTTCAATGTTTATTTAGTAGCTGTTTTCCATTGACCATCTTAGATTTGTCATCTTGGTGTAAAGAAAAAAAAGTGCCCTTATTCTCCCTTTTTTAAAAATTAGGACAAGAAACTACTTTTTTTTTTAACTTGGCCTAAACAGAACCTTTCTTATATGAATTTATATAGTTTCAATTTCTCTTAATTTAGACTGAATTTGACGGCCATGCTAAAGACTGTGCTGGAGCGTTAGAGTCCACCGACGCATTGGTGGTTGCTGGTGGAAATGGTACCATAGGAGAGGTTATAACCGGCCTGCTTAGACGAAGTGATCAACAATCAGTCACCAAGAACTGGCCA
>NW_022720585.1:0-560 GCF_011630105.1 Anneissia japonica | reverse complement strand
TCTACTTCAACAATAATATTAAACAACAATAAATTAGTAATATTTACATTAATAATACTAATTAGCCATTATGACGATAATAAAGGTGATAATAACAACAACAACATTAATAGTAATATTTATTTTAACAAATAGTAATAATACTAGTATGTTAATAATAACGATATTTAAATATCAATTTTAATAACTAACTAGTGATACTAACGATATTGAAGGTGATAATAGCAATAATACAACCATAATAAATTAAAGATAATGTTTATTTTTATAATAATAGTAATACTAATTAGTAATAATAATAATAATGATACTTATAATACTAGACCTACTTAGTAATAATAGGGTAATAATATCGATAATAAAGGTGACAACAACAACAATAATATTAATAATAATAATATGAGAAAAATACTAATAAAACGCCAATAACAACAACTTTTTAAATTACTATTATTAAAATTATAATACTAAGACTAATAAATAATAATAGGCCTAAATAATATGAATAATAATAATAAAAAATCGAAAATTATTTATTATTTATATGGTACTGTAATAAT
>NW_022720584.1:0-775 GCF_011630105.1 Anneissia japonica | reverse complement strand
TCATTATAAACTCACTATCGATTAGATAGGCCACAGTGCCATTTTGAACGAAGCGTCCAGGGGCATTCGGTACGACCCCGACCGGGAGCCCTTGGCGGCCCCCCCCCCCCCCCCCCCCCCCCCCCCCCCCCCCCTCCCCCCCCCCTTTGTGCCCCCCTAAAGCATTTGTACCTTAGGTATGACAACCATTAAGTATTTGTTTTGTTAATTTCAATGTTAGGCCTTCACTTCCAAATCATAAAGAGAAAACATTTTTAAATTTAATGTGTCTATGTCTCTGCATAACCCATAAATCTCTGGCAGCACTAGGAATTTATAATAAAATGTCTGTTAATCTTTAAATCCTAAAAGCCTTTAACTTATTAAAACATTTGATAACTTAATGTGATTTTGTTAAATGAGTAATTCAAAGTTATATTTTCCTTTTTATGGGTTTTACATAGTGATTTTGTGGGTGATAATATATTTTAATCAATTCACAAAAGAATCAAGTGAGTGTTCTTCCCGCTATCCCCCGCACGTAAAACGACGGACGTTTTATTGACTTTAAGTTCGTTGGGTTGCGCGTCAGAATGCTTGACATATAATTTAGGTCGTGGGCTAAAATGGTTGCAAAACGGGGGTGTAACTCTATTCGGTTTGAGTGCTAGCTTGATGTTTTTTGTTTTTGTTTATTGTTTTTTTTTTCTGGCTTTTTCTTTGTTTTCTTGTCTACACAATTGTCGAGCGCATAGAGACCTCGTTTATTTGCGCTATATAAATCCATCTATTATTA
>NW_022720583.1:0-731 GCF_011630105.1 Anneissia japonica | reverse complement strand
AAATAAGCAAGCGGCGACTAATAAACAGTTTCAATAAATGAAGCAAAAACAGCATTTTGCATTGTGTAATGTTATTATTTTATTTCCTTCAACTCCTTTATTGCTTTTTAAAGAAGAGTGCAACTAAAAAGCTCTTTCTTTAAATAATATATAAAATATAGTAACAATTAATATAATAAAATAAAAGCACATTACATGCAAGGTATGATATTTTCTGTAATACTGAATACTGTGTAAGTTTAAGACTGAACTACAAAATAGCAAAAAATGTGCTATTTATTATAGTGATTTAAATTTTGTTATTCAGTTCACCTGCTATAAGGCAGGGCTGAAAATCAGCGGTCGCCCGGTTACCAGTGGCAACCTTTTTTTGGTGTCGGGCGATAATAAATGTCTTGGGTATCGCCAGTCTGGCGACCCTTAATGGGCTCACACTAACCGATTGTCATGGGTGAAAACTATTTTGGATTGGTGAAAAAAATAACCAACTGCTTTTAGCCAGTTTGGCGGAGGCTTAAAATCATTTATAAGTTTCAAGTACTTGCTAAAATACATCGTTTTTTCCCATTCAAGCTCCAATATTGCATGCTTCGCAATTTGTTATTTGTTATTTTAACGCAGTGGATGCAGGGCAGTGGCTGTATGACGACTACACGAAGGTGAATTACCTCATGTATGACTACTACATGAAGGTACTGTATTCACAACAGCCGGCTAGCTGCAGCTAAGAC
>NW_022720582.1:0-652 GCF_011630105.1 Anneissia japonica | reverse complement strand
GTCACCTCCTTCCACCTTTAGGCTTCACTTTGAAGACACTAGGAAAAGTTAACGGAATAGCAAGCCGTGCCATTAGCTGCACTGAGCTCCCAGCACCTTTGGTTCCACTCACGGTCATTTTGACAATTTTACAGCCTAAACTTCTTGCAAGAGTCTGCATCCTGAAAGACCCAAAGTACTTTTTTACATATATTTGTCCAAATGAATCTATATGTAAATATATTACTATTTTAATTATTATTATTATTATTATTATTATTATTATTATTATTATTTATTTATTTATTTTTTAAATCATGTATTTGTTGTTTGTTACCAGGGTTGCTGACACATCTGTGTCAGTGGTGGCTCCAGAAATTTGGGGGTCTGACATCATGTCAGATGGGGGAAAGGGCGGGTCTGAACCAAAGAGGCCGACTAGAGCCTTGGTCATGGTCCAGGATTTTTATGGGTTGTATTTGCTCTTAGACCACAATAAGATTGCCAATTAAGATAACATTATTGTGACACTAATATTTTGACCTATCTTTAGGTCTTTATCAATGTATGTATGTATGTGGCAAAGACAAGCCAAACCAGTTACAAGCCAAATCCTGTTTTTTTTTTTAGAGAAAATTGAAAAAAAAATGCTGGAATGTCAAATTAAAAAAAA
>NW_022720581.1:0-1506 GCF_011630105.1 Anneissia japonica | reverse complement strand
TTAAGATGGTGGTCAGACCAGCTCTGCTCTCTCTCAAACTTTAAATAATTTACTGGCGAAACTGTGCTGTCTATTTTTTTTTCTTTGGAAGCAAAATTTGGTATTGCATGTTTAATTCACTTTGCAGCCACATAAGCGTCAATATTAATCTGTTATATATAGCATGGTTAAAAATATAGGCCTAGAAGGGTAAGAATTATCAGGACAGGAGTACGATAACCGAAATCAAACGGACAGGGAATTAGACCTTCCAAACCTATTTGTTGCACTATTGGTGTCTATTTTTTGCATTAATATCGCCTAAATACCAGGTTATTTTAATATATTGCAGTGATTATTACTGTCGCACAATTCTAACCTTAAAGACGGGCAAACTCGAGTTATAACGGATAAAATATAGAATGTTAATAAAACTGTTGGTAATATTTCGGATAGTAATTGGATATCAAAAGTTTAGTTCCACATTTGTATTCTAAAATACATAGAACTAATTATAGGCCCCACATGTCGTGGTGGACATCAGTACTGGTGAACACGTGTGAACCTGTCCATCAGTTCCGCTACAATTTCGAACCCTTTTTCGGTTTTTATCAGTTCCGTTACAATTTCGGAACCTATTGAAATAATTTTCCCCCCATACATTACTTTCTGTCTTTTATTGTTCAAATAGAAGTAGGCCTAGCTATACTTACTTAAATTACAGATGGCCACTGTCATCCCCATCAGATCACACCCTCCTCCACCGCCGACACTTAAAACGGGAATGAAGGAGAACGCTGTTTGTCATGTTTACCCCGCTTAATTACCTATATTTAAATTAATTAGGTTACACTCACTATCAGCTGGATTCCAATATTTAAATTTGTTCTTTTCGATTGTTCGGAAAAAATCGCCACATAATTAGCCATTATATGCCTATAAATGGTCTTTCTTTTTGTCTGTTTCTCTTTTTGAGCAGTGCCCTCTTTCACATTATTTTCTTTTTAATGAAATCTGGTTGTTTAATTTTATCATTTGTTATTATATCGTGTGAAGAAATAAATGTTTATTTGTATTTGATTTACTTTAAGTAATGAAGGTTTAATGTTAATAATGTCGTTATTGAGTTATTAGTATTTAACAAGTCAGAATATGTGAATACCAGGGGTGGCGCCAGGATTTGCCCGACTGGGGAGGGGGGCGATGTCCCCGACGAGGGGTCAGATTTCCCCGACGAAAGCAATGTGGGCGTGGTCGAGCTTTGATTAAAAGGTTTCGAAATCGGTCCATGGGGCGAAGCCCCCGAAAATTTTAACAATTTAGGGGTTTCAAAAGGATTATTTAACCGATTTTAGAGTCTACTATTATGTAGAAAATACATATAATCTTTTTTTCTTCCCGACGAATTGTGCTTTTTCTCCCCACGTCGGGGGGGGGGGGGCTGTGGCTCCGCCCCCACCCCCGCTGGCGCCCCCTGGTGAATACAGGTCCAAATTACCAGGCTTCGTTGTAAAAGGGACATGTACT
>NW_022720580.1:855-1251 GCF_011630105.1 Anneissia japonica | reverse complement strand
GATCAATCGCCTTCGACGAACGAAATCGACGTCTCTTTCGCAACGAGCGTCGGCATCTCATCCATAGTCGAAATGCGAGTGGTGAAGGAGTGGCGAACCTTGTTCGTGGGCGCGAACAACTCGGCGTTCGTGTTCGATCTCGATCGAACTCTAGAATCCTCGACGGCTACGAAGATAGACTGGATGCCGGACTCGGTCGCCAAAAAGAAGTGCAGATTGAAAGGGAAGGAAGAACACGACTGCCAAACCTACGTGAAAATCGTAACTCCGGATTTAACGAACGGTCGAGTGTTGATCTGCGGAACCAACGCTCCGAAACCGAAGTGCATTCATGCCGAGATGTCGAACTTGGAGAGTGGTTGGAGGAGAAGGAACGCGACGGACGGTCTGTACAAT
>NW_022720580.1:0-843 GCF_011630105.1 Anneissia japonica | reverse complement strand
GCCGTCGACCAAAAGGTAACGTCCGTCTTCGCGGAGGGTAGCCTGTACGCCGGGACGGTAGCCGATTTCAACGGCAGGGATTCCGCACTGACGAGGTCGATGGGCAACGCCGTTCCTCTCATAACCAAGAGGCACGATTCGTTGTGGCTGAATCACCCGAAATTCGTCGGTTCGTTTGTAGACGGAAGAGAAGTGTTTTTCCTCTTCCGAGAAGTTTCCGTAGAAAACTGCGAGAAGATTTACCGTTCGCGAATCGCCCGCGTTTGCACCGACGACAAGGGAGGCAGAACGATACTGGACTCCAGCTGGACGACTTTTCTGAAGGCGCGACTCGACTGTTCGTTCCGAGGGGAATTTCCGTTTCGCTTCAACTACCTGCAGGACGTCGTGCGGACCGTCCGCGGGGGAAAGGTCTTCTACTACGCAGTTTTCACGACGGGGGAACACGAAATATCCGCCTCGGCCATCTGCCGTTTCGGCCTCGACGACATAAGGGACAACTTCGAAAGAGGTCCGTTCTTGCGACCGACGGCGCCTTGGGGACGCATCCCGGACGAGGACGTTCCGGACAACAGACCGGGCGATTGTTCGGTCGACTCGACTCTACTCTCATACGAAGATCTAAACTTCGTGAAATCGCACCCGTCGCTGTACGAACCGGTCGGAAGTGGGGACCCGCTCTTTACGCTCGTTCGACAAAACTACAGGTTGAAGACGTTGACCGTGACTGAGACCGGTAACCGTACGATCGTTTTCGTCGGAACGGACGACGGTCGACTCTTGAAATTGGTGATGTCGGAAAATCGGGCCGTCCTTCTGTACGTCATGCGCGCGACGGAGCAA
>NW_022720579.1:0-2285 GCF_011630105.1 Anneissia japonica | reverse complement strand
AATCCATAGCGTGTGCCTAAACCTGGCAGGTAGACAGGGGCGGATTTGGGGCGGGGGGCGGCCCAGCCCCGGCCCCTTCCTTTTGGGAGGTAAAAAAAAGTTGGAAAAAAAAGGAAAAAAGAATGAAAAAGAAAAAAATGATAGCCCACAACGCCTCAAATGTTATTTTCGGGCGTCTAGAACACACAAATTTCGCGGACCCCCAGGACATTGTTGTTTCGATCGGCCCAAATTTCGTCCCCCCTTTCGGCCCCCCTGTTGGACATCTCTGGATCCGCCCCTGGGTAGAGGCCACCGGCGGACCTGTAGGCCTATTCGTTTTGTAGGTCTGGCTAGGATGAGTCCGTGGGAGGGGAGGCGATGGCCCAGGAATTCACATTTTGGTTTCCCTCTTTAAATGTTTTTTTCTTTGCTGTTTTGCAGTGCACGGTAGTGGAGCCCTTGGCTTATTCTGGGGTGGAAGGTGCTGATGCTCAACATACTGCCTTTGAGTATCTGCACATACTTATATGGGGAGCAACACTGCCTCGATGGGATAATTGGTATTTGTATTTTGCTTGAAATTCTTCTGGGAATTTTATGGATTTTGTGGTGTAATTGACACTGCGCCTTGAATACCATTGGTGGAGATGTGCGCTTTATAAATCTTTATTATTATTATTATTATTATTATTATTATTATTATTATTATTATTATTATTATTATTATTATTATTATTATTATTATTATNNNNTTATTATTATTATTATTATTATTATTATATTGTTTGTGTTTGTTTTACTCTTTAAATAGGAAAGGTAAAGGTAGGAGAATAACCCATATCTTGCAGCGTCATTGTGCTGAATTGCGTATGGGCGTGGCCCGTCACTACGTGGATCAGAGAATGAAATATACTTATTATAAGTGTATTTTCAGTTTCAGTTTCAGTTTATTTTCCAAAAACTTAACATTTTCATATATTGATCAAAGGAAGGATGACCAACAAAAGAGCAAAGCTCGTATACCACTGGCCACCTAAGCAAAATTATGCAATTACACGGACAAACATAACTTGATACAAGACAACAGTGACAAAAACATTTTGACAGGATATGAACTAAATAAAAGTATGCATGAATGTAAATATATAAAGGATCCTTATTGATATGTTAACAACAAATAGTTTTTATATATCATTTCGAACATTTTGACAGATATTGAATTACGAATAGAAGCATCAATATTATTCCATAGAATCGGACCATGCCTTCGGATAGTTTTTCTGGCCATATCAGTAACAAAAGTATGTGGACGGTACATATCAGAGGATCTGGTACCATAATCATGAACTGAATGTACTCTAAACAAAATAATTTGAAAAATTAACTGGTAATAAATTATTTTTAAATTTATACATAAAAATACCTTTAGATAACTTATGGATGTCGTACACAGTTAAATTTTTAAGACTGGAAAATAATGGTGGTGAATGTTCATGGAATTGTGAATTTGTACATAGACGCATTATGCGCTTTTGCTTGCGATAAACAGTTTCAAGACAGCAGTTATTACGATCAGCCCAAATCAAAGTACAGTATTGGATATGAGGAAGAACTAAGGTCTTATATAAAGATGATAAAACGTTAACATATAAGATTGGCTTTAGTCTGAAGAGAATACCAGAATATTTTGAAACTAAATTTGCAATATAAGTTGTATGTTTGACTCCAAGTTAAACATTCATCCATTATTAAACTAAGAAATTTGCAGCTAGTGACACGCAAAATATTATTACCATCAATAGTAATATTAAGGTCCTTGTAAGTACGGTTAGTATATCTATTTCTAAAAATCATATAGTTGGTTTTATTAACATTAAGTGATAGCTTATTTGCCTTAAACCAGCATGAAATAATAGAAAGATCGTAATTGACATTCTCAACTAGAGAGTTTAAATTATCATCAGAAATTAATAAGTTTGTGTCGTCTGCGAATAGAATAATATTTGAGTGCTTACATATGTAGGCCAAGTCATTTATGTAAATAATAAAGAGTAAAGGGCCTAAAATTGAGCCTTGGGGGATACCACAACAAGTATTTAAATATGATGACTTATGGTGGTTAAAAGAAACATATTGCATTCTATCACTAAGATAACTGTTGAACCACTCAAATGCGATACCACGAATACCATAATGATGCAGTTTACAGAGTAGAATCTTGTGATTTATGGTATCAATTGCCTTTGAGAGGTCCAAGAAAATTCCAAGAACATGTTTCCTCTTGTCAAGGTCGGAAATAATGT
>NW_022720578.1:0-1123 GCF_011630105.1 Anneissia japonica | reverse complement strand
AACTTTTCGCACTCCGTTCAGCTAAATGCTACAAACCTTCATGTGCCTACTTGTTATCTGAAGACTTATGGAGAAAGGTCTTTTCAGTTGTTGGTTCAGTTGTTAAGTTTGTTTTCTTTTCACTTCCATTATTTGTGTTGTGTTTCTTTTCTACCACTTTCTTTTCCATTTCAACCATTTATTTTTTTTTCTGTTGTCCTGGCAAGCGCATAGAGACGAATGTTAGGCCTATAATATGCGCTATGATACAAGTGCACAGCCATTGAACATTGACCATAAACTGAAATATATAAAGCCCTGTTTTCTTACTACAGTATTAGGCCTATCGCTTTACGGATACGCCTATGCCTGTATTTTATCATCAAGAAATCAATTCATGAAAATTGAACTTTGCATGTGCACCAATACTACACACTAGACCGTAACTGCCAAAAGGAAGCATGATTTTTAAACATTTTGGTCCGCTTATTGTGGTCTGCAACATTTTAACTTTTTTTATATTGAATATTATTGAATAAAATCCATGAATGAATGTTTGTAAGCGTCTAGTTTAGGCCATATTCTTAATTAGGTAGGTCTATATAAATTCAATTTATTTATCACATAGTCGTAATCACAATTCACACCTATAATACCTGACAGAATGCATATTAGTGAATAATTCATGGCACTCAAGTTGGGTGGAAAAACATGGTCGGAAATAATGACAGCTATACAGTTCATCGACACATAGCCTCCTTGTAATTATGGGTCCGTAAATAATACATTTACTCTTGGCGCCTCATACGAATCATTGAACGAATTAAGTTCAAAGTGCTTCTTTTTATATTTGTAAGTCCTTTCACCATTCCACTCCTCATTAAATATCGGAACTTTTCGCACTCCGTTCAGCTAAATGCTACAAACCTTCATGTGCCTACTTGTTATCTGAAGACCTATGTAGAAAGGTCTTTTCAGTTGTTGGTTCAGTTGTTAAGCTTCTTTTCTTTTCACTTCCATTATTTGTGTTTTGTTTCTTTTCTACCACTTTCTTTTCCATTTCAACCATTTATTCTAACTGTTTGTAAGCGTCTAGTTTAGGCCATATTCTTAATTAGGTAGGTCTATATAAATTCAATTTATT
>NW_022720577.1:0-529 GCF_011630105.1 Anneissia japonica | reverse complement strand
AATGGCATGACTATTGACAGAATTGATTCATTCAAATATCTTGGAATTGTGTTTGATTCTAAATTAACATGGTCTGAACATATTGAAAAATTAACTGATCTCTATTTAAAACGCATTGGTGTTATTCGCCGTGTTAAATATTTTTTACCCCATAATACTCCTAAGATGTTGGTTAACGGTAGTTATGCCTCTTTTTGAATACTGTAATTGTGTTTGGTCCAACTTAAACTTTCAAATTCAATTCAAATACTTTATAAATTAGGAACAATCTTACTTTCTGCAGACATAAAAACCCCAGTTGTAAATATTTTAAGTTCGTTAGAGTGGAGCAAACTCAGTGATAAATGGGACGAACAATTGCTCATAATGATTTTCAAATGTTTAAATGGTCACGCTCCATCATATTTATCGAAAAATTTTGTTTTTAATTATAATTTGCATACACATTGTACTCGCAGTCAAAGTAAAAATACACTAATTGAATACACCTGGAATAATATGCAAGCTTAAAAGAACTTTTGTATACCGA
>NW_022720576.1:0-1013 GCF_011630105.1 Anneissia japonica | reverse complement strand
TCACCTTATCCATGCATTGCTGCTAGGCCGCTACTATAATACATAACACAGGCATTCGTTCAAAGGATAAACCTGCTGAAAGTCTCATCATTGGTTAGAATACTCTAAACGCTCTAGCATTTCAAATAGTTCAAATGTTCCCAATTTCTTTTCAAGAAATTCATCGACATTCTTCATCAATGTACCAAATTATCATCACTCTGCAGCCCTCAAAGTCGATCAGTACTTTAAGGACGGTCTCAGTTCAAAACGGCAATAAACTGTTATGACATATTGGGTATGGGTACGGGTTTTTTTTGTCTGTAATTTAAAGTTTTATTTATTTGAACGTTCAATGATATTATTGTGTTTATTTTTATTATTTAATTTGTATTTTGTTATATTGTTATAATGCCTATTTCTTCTTATTATTACTACTACTGTACTGTTTCATTATTATTTTTAATTAATGTCATTATATAATCATTTTTTTCACTATTTTAAATTTTAAATTATTTAAATGTCTACTACTTTTATATTGTGTTTCGCCCAATATTATTATTATTATTATTATTATTATTATTATTATTATTATTATTATTATTATTATTATTATTATTATATGGTTTATTGCTGTTTTGACCCATTGCTATTCTGGTAAAAAAGTGTCAATCAGAACGAACACTTTCCTTAATTAAACAATTCCATCTTCTTCAAAACTGTGTAAAAATACCTAGGCTTATAGGCCATGGGGTGAAGCTCAAAAGACGTCTAGAAAACGAATTCCGTTCCGATTTTTTCATTATAAAAAATTTAGGCCTACAATAGTTAAGTAATATGTCTTGAAACAAATATAAAAAGTTCGACAAAAATATCTTCTGCAATTTTAAGAAAATTACCGTTTTATTACGTTCCTAGGCTGCTGGTCGTCGGAAAACACACCGCGATACAGCGGTGTAGAAGCACGTCGCGATCATACCATGAGCCGTCCACTTGCGTCAACTCGCATAAAATCGCGTCATTTTAGGTCAAAT
>NW_022720575.1:0-4768 GCF_011630105.1 Anneissia japonica | reverse complement strand
GGGCCGAATAACAAATGCGCCGAACGGAAAAGAGCCACCAAAGGCAGTAACGGCGTTCCATACTATCTCGCCAGTCGCTAATACATTTCGCGCAATAATGGCAGGAGCTGAGGCACCTTCGATCGACAGGCCATATTGCACATGCGTAAGAAAAGAAGAAATTCTTCCTGTAAAGTGTTTGTTGGGGTGTGAGCTGATTCGAAGGTAAATTACTAGTTTTGCTAAAATAAAAGATTATTTACTAATATAACTATCATCATATTGTGGAATCATTATCATAGTATGTACAGAACATTAAGTTAGTTCAAGTTGTTCTTGATTCGGAGTGTTATCACAGTACATGTATCTGTTTGCTCGGATGGCAGTGGACACTGTTCTATTTTCTCTATGGTTAGCCTAGCTAGGGCCTAGGTAGGTGTGTGAGCTGAATATTAGTAAGGTAAATTACTAAATTTTCTAAAGGATTATTTACCGGGTTATTTACTTACAACTATCATATTATGGAATCATAATATGTACAGTTAGTTCAAGGTATTCTTGAACAGGTTTTTCTTCAAGCAAGGTATTTCTAGGTCGGAGTCAGAGTGTTTTCTAGGCCTAGGCCTCCTAGTAGTAGTAGTAGTAGTAGTATGTGTGCTCCGATGGTGGACAGTTTTCTTAATAACGAAGAGGTGTGCATCATCCGTATTCGTGAGATAAAGTAAAACGTAGGGAGTAGGCCCATATCGGCCGCTACCTATAGCGGCCGCCAATGCGTGTATATGTATGGAACGCCGATGACGCATTCACAATTAATGATACAATACCGCTCGCTAAATACAAAGCTTTCGAGTCATCTAGGCCCAGTCAACTCGGCCCGGCAGGTTAACTCGGCCCTCTTTTTCATTTTATATATAGGCCTACACAGTGACACTATATAAAACTATTTAAAAAATAACTATTGAAAAAAATTAATAAATTGAAGTCACATTAAGAATTGTAAACATCATAAAAATATAATAAAACCATTGCTTCAATCAAACCTTTCGATAGATTGAAGTTCTTCTCCAATAAAGTATGGTATTCGTTTCTTCTTATTATATATAAAGCTAGTTTGGATTTTATCTATTATATCATAATTTATATATAGGCCATATATATTTAAATATGCATACATATATATAATTTATATAAGAATAGGTTGAAAATTGGTTTCCTCCACTGAAGTATTTCTAAAGTTCATACATATGATTTTCGTTTCTTAATTATATACTCAAATATGTACACGATTCATGCCATCGATTCAATCGTTTGTTGCTCAGTAAAAAGCAACAATACTAATATTGTTTCATTATTGATTATATAGGCCATATATATATTATATCATGATTTATATATAGGCCACATATATTTAAATATGTATACATATATAATTTATATAAGAATAGGTTGAAAATTGGTTTCCTCTAAAGTGTTTCTAAAGTTCATACATATGATATTCGTTTCTTAATTATTTATACTCAAATATGTACACGATTCATGCTATCGATTCAATCGTTTGTTACTCAATAAAAAGCAACAATACTAGAGTAGTAGGGTTTAAAGTTAACGTTACCAGGGAGACGTTATTTGATATCTTTTGTCTTATCTGATAAAGCAAGCATGTTCATTGTCTAGCCAGAATGAGTTGATAACTCCCTACTCCAGTAGTTGTGTAACGAAAACATTTTGTTTGAAATCGTGTATGAGAAAACATTTACTGAAAAAATAGAATAGGCCCTATGCCAGTTTACAAAACAAGACCTTATTATGTTCTTGAAAGTACGTATGGCGAAATACTTTATTATTAAGATTCATTGTTTTACGAAGTAGTTTTAATAGCATAATTTCTAGTAAAGAAGTGTTTATTTTATCCTGCAAAATATTCTAAGTTGAAACTTTATTGCTTAGAAAAAATTTAATTTAACTATAGCTGTAACTTATCAAGAAACTTGATTTGTATCTTAGAATAAAGTATATAATTAATTAATCCTGCATTATAATTATATATGTACGATTAAACAAGCGTACCTATTGCAAGACGATTATACGTTCCAGAAAAGTGATTGATTGGTTACCATATTTAAATAATTAATTAATTAATAATTAAATCTAGGCATGAATGGAAATACATTACTTTAAATAGGTATCAATTTGCTAGTATTGAAGTTGCCTAGTAATAATTAATTCAGTGAGAAACGTTCTCACAAGTGGGGTCCAGTGATACTCTTGGGAGAATAAAGAAAGTTTTGAAAGCCGCCAATTCAAGGATGTTATCGGAGACGAAGTCTTTGTACGCCGCCAATTCAGGAATGTCATTTCTGGGTCATTCTTCAGTAAAGTGCCATTTTCCCGTCCCTCTGTTTTGATGTAATATAAATTTTAAAATATTAAAGGAAGTTTTATTTTTTTGCGTTAATGCAATCTTGAACCTATTTGTTAATGAAATAAGTTGTTAAATATTTTAAAAGTAATCAACATGCTGTTTATTTTTCAACAAAAAGCCTCCAAAGTCGCGCACTTTGCATGTCCCGATTGGATTTCTTAAAAATTCCTAATGTCATTATTTGTAAAATAAATAACTTAAATAAATAACTGTACCACAAAAAGGTGAATACAATAGATGTCTTACAAATTTAAAATTTAAAATGACATCAATAGATCTATAAATACTTAAAATTTGACTTTTTTAGACTAAAAAAGTTTGTCCCTGAATTGTCATCATCTCCGTCACAATACTTTAAAATGCCATTATAGCTGTTAGCAAAATGACATAACAAGTTATGGATCAAACCATTTTGTTTGAAGGGGACCATACAGTAAGAAACAGTCCATTCTTGTACAGTTAAACCACCTATAGCTGAAGAATTCATGCTTTTCTAATAACAACTAGGAAAGTACCTTTATTCAGCATCATCTCCGAACGCTTCAGAGTATGCTTTATTTATAATTTTTTTAGAAAAAAATAATTATATATACGATCAGAACTGTGTAATTTTTCAATGTACACATGACATTCACCCTGTAACACACTGCATATGGCACTATATGATCTAACAAGTTTAATTCCTCATCTCCGTCACAGTCATCTCCATCACAATTTTACTGTGATGGAGATGACTTCTTGATGTTCTCTTTCCTCAAAAAATAATATATAATAACAATTATAATTGATCTGGTTTATGTTGTTAGAAACCTTTTTGCTCAATGTTTATTTTTCTATATTTAAATAATATAATCTATCTTTTAAATTTACTAAGATTCACATTTATGAGTATATCATCATCTCCGTCACAACAAAGTGTGATGGAGATGATTTCTTGATGTTTTCTTTTCTCAGAAACAGCTATAAAAAAAATGGTAATTGATACGACTAATGTTGTTAGAAACCTGTTTGTTCAATGTGCATTATCCTATATTTAAATAATACAATCTATATTTTAAATTTACTAAGATTCACATCTATATGTATATCATCATCTCCGTCACAATATTTGCTATGTTACAGCACTGAAAATTGAATGCTTAATTAAACGTTTAAAATGCCCTAATTATCGTGCCGAATGTTTATTATAGTTGTTTTATGGCATAATGATGACATGTGTAATAAAAGAATTACAAATGTTAAACTTTTTTTTTCATGATTTCTAAACCTCTAAAATGGCACATTAGCGAAGAATGACCCTTCTACACTGGCAGGCCCTAGCCAAGGCAAGGCCTAGGAGGAATTATCACATTGATACGTACTTTTTCAGCGTCATTCATTATGTAGGCCTACAACTTAGAAATCATTGAAAATATAAAAATGAGTACCTTGTGCCAAACCCATCAAACCACTGTTCAAATGTTATTTCACCACGCAAATATCTCAACAATTCCCCTCATCAACACCGTAACCACCCGTAACCACTGTGTACCACTGATCTCTAACTATAGTAGGCCTAGGCCTACATGTCAAAGCAAGGTAATTCAACAAAAGGACGCACATCTCGGGACATCAAAGGTTATAACTAACTCTGGCATCGACATTCTAGGCGCACGTGCGTCCCTACACGCTGAACGTCACAAAAACCATAGCAACCAGACCACAGCGTATGTGACGATTTTCCCTCGCGCGTGTTAGTTGCCATGTTAGTCGCGCGTCGTGCGGTGATTACAAAGGCCTAATGATATTTTGCACTAACATTAGACTGAAATATATTCTTCATTTCAACATTAATTTTACCAAAATTGTGGTGAATTGTCGTTCATGAGACTCACATCGCAGAAAAAATTAATAAATGTTCCGTATATACTCAAATGTTCGTCCTCGGCACCTTATGCCAACATTGTCAAAATGACAGATTAATGTTACATAAGAACATGAAATTTTATAAAATTCGTAAATTTTGAATTGCTATAACTTTTCATTTTCTTGGTCAATTTTCACAAATCAAATTGCAGTTTATAGAAGCATTTAACAAGCTCGCGGTAAAAAAAAATCAAATGTAACTGACATTGCGAAGCACCCAAAATTAATAAAATAAAAACTAACACCATAAAACGAATGGCACGCATAGACTAATAATTGACGGCTGTACTCGCAACTAGTATCGGATTGTCGATGCCACAGTAAAGATCAAAGGACTGTACGCACGCGCTATGTTCGAGAGCGGAGATGTGCGTCCTTTTGTTGAATTACCTTGGTCAAAGCTGTTCAAAAAGTGAACTACAGTTTGTGGTGGATGTGGTGGGGGATGGAAAAGAAATG
>NW_022720574.1:0-759 GCF_011630105.1 Anneissia japonica | reverse complement strand
TGAAGTTAAACTTTCGTAACAGTGGCACCGCATCACAGCTCTGAGGTGTGTTCAATACAAAACAATTACAAACATTAAGCAAGATTTGCTGGCTCAATTAACATTTTTGTTAAGAAAGGCAAAACAAATGCTAAAAAACTTTAAATATTTTAAAAACTTTAAGATGTTGTTGTCTGTTTAAAATGTGGTTTAAATTTAATAAAATTTGACGGAAACAGTATTAAAAGCAATCAAAAAATATTCAAAACATTTAGAAAGCCAGATGCAGATTCAATTAAGACATTCATCATTTAAATGCTAAAAAAATGCTAAAATGCTTAAAAAGTTCTAAAATTTTTGCTTGACTCTTGAAAAAGTGGTTTAAAAAGTTATTGAAATTGGACAGATACACACAGTAGTTAAAACTGTCATAAAATATTAAAAACAATTATATACTCTACAGAAAAAGATTACTGTGTGTTACTGTGTGTTATCATTGCGGGATGCTCAAGCAAGTCTATGAAATTTCTTACAAGCCTCATCAAAACATGCAGAAATGCGATTCCTTGTTAAAATCATGTGTATAAAGATCCTCATTACTTAGAAATACAGCAGATTTGTATTAAAATTACTGGACATAAATAATTCAAACAATTGCTTATTGCCATCTAGTGAGTTTTCAATTTCATAATAAATATCAGTGCGAATAGTTTTTAGAGCAGGACATGAAAAGAGAAAATGTTGCATATCTTCATCCTTGTGCTGATGCTGTTCACTGTT
>NW_022720573.1:0-975 GCF_011630105.1 Anneissia japonica | reverse complement strand
TATATATACTATATTATATATAATGTATATAATATTATATAATATATATAATAGGCCTAGGCCTATACTCTGGAATGCAATACTAGTACTCGACGCACTCATGTGACACAGAGATTAGCATATATATTTCGTAAATACAATATTCAAATTGTTTCCTGAAACTTAATTTCCATACATTTGGTACACGCTATCGCCAATAGCTTTAGGTGATGCTGTTTGGTCGGTCGAACCGGAGAGCCTTCCCGGTTGCGTCGGAGACTGCTATACAGTGCAACGATCACTGTATAATAATATGGAAACCGAGCTTTATTATGATAGTAAAACTGTTGTATCGATAATATATGAAGCACAACTTGATGTAAAGTTACTGCAAGCTATCGTCGATGTTTATTGTTGATATATGCTCACAATAACTTTACATCAAATTGTGTTTGGTTTATTGTAGATGACACGGTTCTACAATCATAAATATTTCATATCAATTTTATTACTTTTTAAGGCAAATGTGATGATCCAGGTGAACCGGTGAATGGAAAACTAGAGGTCGTCGGTTTCGATATAGGTGATACCGTAACATTCTCATGCTGGGCGAACTTCCATATAATAGGGGCTAAAGAGATTACGTGTCAGGATGATTTAACATGGAGTGCTCCAACCCCAGTTTGTGGATGTATGTACTATATTTTCTTTAATGTATTAAAATATGGCCTGCAATGGATATTATAATCTATTATAAGAAATTATAATAATTGTTGAATTATTTCCATTTCTAAATAACTTGTACTATGTCTGAAAAAAATATATAGGCCTGTATACCGTAAAAATGGAAAGTCTTTCTGAAAATGTTTTGGTACTTAATCAAAATAAAAGTATTTTTCACCGTAAAAATTGTTTTTTTTTTTTTTTTTTTTTTTTTTTTTATCGACAGCCTTTATAACGATACACCGAAAAGTTGTTCCCATTTAATTACCGATA
>NW_022720572.1:0-2361 GCF_011630105.1 Anneissia japonica | reverse complement strand
TTGGAAGAACCTGGCTATAGGCATGATTTATACCCAACACATGTTCTCAATCTCCTAAAATATATAACCTATTTCTAAATTTGGACGATTTTCATACCCTAAACACAAAATGTTAACATGCCTACTTACAAAAAAAAAATCACCCCTTTGACACGTTCTAGGTCACACCACGGAGGAAATACATTAGGGAGCTTTTGATTTGTGCGACGACACAACGTTTGGACGGAATCACTCATGCATGACCGTCCTACCTGGCGTCCTACGTTCTCTGCATACGTAGATTTGGTAAAATTCCATTCCAGAATCTACTCGACGAGGTGACCTTAACATTCTCGCATGCGCAGATGACTTTTACTGACGTCATTACGTTCTACGTCGTCGTGCAATCGAAAGCTCCCTAGTTCCTCCATGGTCACACACCCTAAAGTCAAGTTGAGTGACCCTCTCAGGAGTCTCTCAAGGTACGCTTAGCCTAGGGCACAGCGGAAGCAGTCTTATTGAGGCTGGAATATTTCTGTTTTTTATAGGCCTGGTTAAAGTCAATATTATCACAGATATTGACTGTTTCACTAAGAATCATTACCGAGCACTGCCAATAGCTGTCAGTAATAACGCGTAGCAATTTTATGGAAAGCAGGCTTTACACTTAGCCTTTATACCACTTGTCTAAGCATGCCCTTAGACTAGAGGGAATCTATTATAAGGTGATGATTACAATAGTAATATTATAATATTTGTTAGAAAAAAAACACTTGATAAGTTACAAGGACATAAATTTGTTGGCACTATACTATAAACCAGTGGCGGATCCGGGGGGAGGGGGGTTCAAGGGGTTCGGACGAACCACCTCTGTGAAGAAACGTAACAAAATACAACTGGGTCCTGGCTTACAAAAGGCATGCTAACCTACCTAGGCATAGGTTGGAAGATAAGACAAACTAGGCTTAGTCCAACTATTTTTCAATTAAATAAATTATACATGTACTGTTTTTGGTTCGCAGTCGTAATAATTTATGTACGAAAGTGCGTTCTTCAGGCCTATCGGTTCATCGATCCATGGAAAAAAGACTACATTATATCTAACTACTCAATGTTGTTGGAATATAATAATATATTGCCTGTCTTTGATTTTTTGATTATGATACTGTAGGCCTAAAAAATGAGATAAAATTACCTGACCTTTATTCAAAAAGGAGAGGGGGAAACCTTGAATTTTGAAGAACTTAATGGTTTTTTTGGAAATATTTTGACCCCCCCCCCCTCTTTTAAATTCTGGATTCGCCCTGAAAAACTTTCACATTTGGTCAGGGATACTGAAAGAACTACCTGTATAGACTACTGTAAGATGATATGATGCATACTACTGTAAAGGACCTAGATTGCAATTTGACCTAATTATGATCAATTTCCAAAATAATAATATGTGTAAATTATAATTGCTTTCTATTTACAGCTGATAACTTCTGGTGATAGAAAGCATTACAGTACCTGATGATCACACCTTGTTCTGAGGAGGAACAACTTAGTCTGGAAACCAAGCTCTGACCTACTCACAACCCAGACATATAGTCTATGGGGACCCTGTCAAAAGGTAAATGGTCTAGTTTAGTTAAGAAGTTATATTGTAACTATACGAACTATGGATTCGGAGTTTCCACTAAATATTATATTGGTGTCCTTTTCTCATTTCTCAATAATTAAACAAATATTTATAATTTATTTTTTGAGTAGACATTGTTATCAATAAAAAAATAACTAATTTGATAATTTAATATAGTTTTTCAAATCTATTAGAATTAGTATCACTATAATTTATTTATCTAACTTAATTTTATTCATATTCATACAAATCAACAGTAAATCATTGCAACAGGCTGGTATAAATATTGCACATCATTATTAATTAACTATAAATAGATAAACATTCACCAACTAGCATTATAAACAGAAAACAAGAAGAAAACATATAATTTGCAAAGCAAAGTTACTTTTAAAGTGTTGAAAATCTAAAAAAGGTCAATATTGTTTGTAATATTAAGAGAATTATATTATATTGGAAGCCCAGAATTAACTAAAAGTAGGGACAAATACGAAAAAAAAAAAAAGGATTTCCTATAGCATAAAAATGACAAAAGAGACACTGATTCACAATAAAATATCATGACTGGTCAATATACGAAAAGCTACAATACATAGTATTTTGATTATGGTATAAAAATCCAGAATGAATATTATTAAAGGAGGTATGCTGGTAAGTGACTACAGAAGTAAGAACCTCAAACATTGTATTTAGTAAACAAATTGACATATGGACACAGATTTTTACCTCTTAAAAACCTATTCATTGTGTGGTATAAAATA
>NW_022720571.1:597-828 GCF_011630105.1 Anneissia japonica | reverse complement strand
GCGGAGGTGTTCGTCAGCGAACTGTCCGGGGACGACCTTCGCGACGTCGTCCATCACGCGTCGAGAATCGCAGACGTCGTGACCGCAAAACACGGACGGGCCGTTCTCGGATTCGCGTCCGGAGACGTGAAGCCTTGGCAGTCCGGTAGGATCGTTCTGCAGACAAACCATTAGCATGGATCGCTAAACACGACAGGGCGAAAGCGAAGACGTCATGGACACGGCGTACTC
>NW_022720571.1:0-546 GCF_011630105.1 Anneissia japonica | reverse complement strand
CCACTATCCGATGTCCGAGCTGCGGGCCATCAGCGGACACCCGGACTTCGTCGGTTTCTCCGAAAGAGGCGCGTCTGTCACCGACAGGGACACGTGCGTCGTCAAAGATCTGCGGCTCAAGACCAGGGTTTTGCTGGACTCGACCTTTTCCGAGAATTCCTACGATCACGCGCAGTGGCTCATACCCACAGTCTTCTATCGCGGGCTGTCCACGTTCAGCATCACGACGAAGATCGCTCCGGCCGAGGTGCTGGATCGCTGCACGGCCGCCTCGGACGTGCCAGCTCTGATAACCAGGACCAGCTCGAGGCAGTACAGCGGATCGATGTGGGGCGGCGCGATAGACATAGCTGCTGAGGCAATACAGCGTAGTTCGGATCATGCGCTGAGGGAGATATTAGCGCTGAAGGAAAAGCAGCTGCGCACCTCGATGGAGATGACGCAGAAGCACGTCGTGTACGGACACATGGTGGCAGCGCCCAGGATCAAATTCGTCGACATGTTCAACACTCCGAACGATCACGTGAGCAAAGCCGACATGTTCCA
>NW_022720570.1:0-737 GCF_011630105.1 Anneissia japonica | reverse complement strand
TTGCTACGAAAACTCTTGAACATGCGCTAACGTCCAACAACATAGTACTTCATAAGGATAAAGTAGTCATCACTTTTCGCACGTTCAAACATAGCAAAGGTCCACATCCAAAATATGTACTTAAGGAAAATCGTGGAAGCTGCCTGTGCCCTGTGAAAGCACTACACCCATACCGAAAAATTCGCCCCAAAGTGGAAGGTCAATAGTTTGTATTTTCAACTGGTACACCAGTAAACAGGGCACATCTGTCTGAAACACTAAGATTGTGCGCACGTTATGCCAATCTAGACCACAGGCGTTTCAACACACACTCTTTCAGGATAGGAAGGGCAACCAAACTACATAGCCTAGGCGCTGCCGAGAACGAAATTATGGTTTCTGGCAGATGGTCGAGCAACGCTTTCAAACGGTACATCAGACCAGGTCATTTTACCCTTAACAATAGCTAAAGTTCTACCTCCAGCTTGGCTCATCTCCGAGCTCTTTTCATCACAATTGTTTGTTTCTGTTACTCATTTTCTCATGTGTCAGCGCATACTGTACATGCTGTGTATTTCTTTGAATATATATTTATTCTATGGCATTTTTAGCGCAAGCAACGTCCCGTCCACATTGGAAATGAACTATAAAACAATATCAATAAATATTATGAATGTATAACTATTATAAGTGCATCCTTCTGGGGATTACAGTGGATATCAGCGCATGCTGTACCACATGTTAACTGGGTGTGTGTT
>NW_022720569.1:0-695 GCF_011630105.1 Anneissia japonica | reverse complement strand
TCCGAGTAATTGCCCAAGTTCTCGCGTAAAACTGCGAATGGGATCCAGAATGATGGGACGATGGAGACCCGACCGAATCCGCACCCACCCTTTCGTTGCCTAATCGTGATGGGCCAAGATTTCGTCTCTCCAGGAGAGATTAATGTACTTGTTGCGGATTCAAAGGTTCGTCGCTCCCCCAGCAAACTACTTGCCGTAAGCTTTTCTTGACAAAAAATACTCGCCGTCAGCTTTCCTTGACACTGTAGGATCGGAAAGGAAAAGACCCCACCAGACAACCGTCCGAGACCCTCCCGATACCGTGCCCAAGCTCTCGCGCATGAGAGCGAGGGGACCCTGTCCGATATTTGCCCAAGCTCTCGCGC
This sequence comes from Anneissia japonica, assembly GCF_011630105.1. Classification (NCBI taxonomy): domain Eukaryota; kingdom Metazoa; phylum Echinodermata; class Crinoidea; order Comatulida; family Comatulidae; genus Anneissia; species Anneissia japonica. The sequence goes on along the minus strand of NW_022720569.1, from coordinate 330 downwards.
AAGAGAGCGAGGGGACCCTGTCCGAGTAATATGCCCAAGCTCTCACGCAAAAGAGCGAGGGACCCCAAAGAGTAGAAGTAGAGTAAAGATGGTGAAGGAGACAGAAGTCAATCTCGTCCGGTCGCTCAGAACAAACCGCGCGAAGCAGTATCCTCTGTCCAATCCGGCGTCCGTGTGCCGTAGGCCAGACAAAGTCCGGAGGCAAACTTACGACAGCAAGACCTACGAAGGACGAATACTCCTACCGTGGACCCAAAACCCAGACTTGAAAGTCAACGACGCCAACGCCGGAAAGATGAGAAAAAGTAGAGTAAAGATGGTGAAGGAGAC
>NW_022720568.1:0-901 GCF_011630105.1 Anneissia japonica | reverse complement strand
AAGAAATTAACATAATATTAATAGAGTAGATAATTTGAATAGTGAGATAATAAGAATGTTAATTATCTATCAATTGATTAAACTATCTTTCCTGTACAAATATTCTTGTCCTTTTAAATAAATGTAGGCTTTTTAAACGCCTCTAAAACCAGGCACATATCTCCGTGGCGTTTCTAGGGGCGCACCCCCCCCCCCCCACCACCGTTAGACACGATAACGACACAACGACCTATCAACGCGTCGTTTATATATTCATGAATACTGAGTGCATTTTCATCACGTCGTTTATATATTCATGAACACTGAGCGCATTTTGTTAGCAATGTTATCACAGGCCTAGTAGCTTATATATATTCCTTGCGATTGCGTCAGTGCGAGCTCTATTAAATTTAATCTGAAATTCATTTTTACCCCAAACGCTAGCAATGTTATTACACGCCTACTGGCTTATATATATTCCTTGCGATTGCGTCAATGCGATCTCTATTAAATTTAATCTGAAATCCATGTTTACCCCAAACGCCAGCAATGTTATTACACGCCTATTAGCTTATATATATTCCTTGCGATTGCGTCAATGCGAGCTCTATTAAATTTAATCTGAAATTCATGTTTACCCAAAACGCCAGCAATGTTATTACACGCCTAGTAGCTTATATGTTCCTTGCGATTGCATCAATGCCAGATCTATTAAATTTTATCTGAAATTTTAATGTTTACACCAAACGCCAGCAATGTTATTACAAGGCCCAGTAGTATCCTAATACTCGCGTCAATGCGAGCTCTATCAAATTCAACTGAAAATATCAGTGATTGCCCATATATAGATATGATACTGCATGATCATTCCCGTATACATAAATGTGATATAACAACAACTTGCCCATATAATGGGTCACAT
>NW_022720567.1:0-1172 GCF_011630105.1 Anneissia japonica | reverse complement strand
AAACTTTTTTTTTCATGATTTCTAAACCTCTAAAATGGCACATTAGCGAAGAATGACCCCTATAGCAATTTCATAGTTGTGTGATGTACACAAAAGTACCGTCTTACTGTACACTGATTAAAACAAACAGTGTATTTTACAGTTGAGGTCAATATATTTTAATTTTTACAAACACATTCAATAGTTAGAACAATATTAGTATTTCTACTATCGTTTGATAAAAAATAAAATAATAGTAAAGACTAATATTACTTAACTTGAAATTTGATCAGTTTTAAAATTTCATTTACAATCAGCATTGTTATTATTACCTATAACTGTCACTGACATTTATTTTAAGTTGTTCATAACTGCCAAATATCTATTTAAAATATTGGGGGCTAGTAAAATCACCCAATCCTCTGGCTATGTCACTCCTGTATCAATACAAACTAGATACGGACAAATCTAGTTTAGATATTGAATTGAAGTGTTACATTTGCAATTATAATTTACTTAAATTCTCAAGTTATCTTTTATTTACTAAAAGTCTTGAGAACATTATAGTATTATACACACATTCTACAATTTTATAAAAAAAAAGACATATTAAACCAGGGTCAAACCACCACCAGCATTTGGCATGTCACTCCTGTATCAATACAAACTAGATATGGACAAATCTAGTTTATATTGAATTGAAGTGTTTGGAATTAAACAAAAAAAAATACCTGTTTATGTACAAAACCGGACCTCTATCAGCAATACTGAACCAATGCAAAATTGCCATGAATACCACACTGAACAGCAATACTGTAGATTTAAAAAGATCAGTGCAAACATAATAATAATAGTTCAAAAGCAAAACAGTTTATATAAATGGTAATTTCATCCACTACTTCCACTATGATCACTACAAAAATATGTCCTAATAAAATCTTAATGCTTTTGATGAATGTCTACACACAAGGCTGACACAATGAAAATATTAGAATAAGTATTTCAAATAATACTTAAAGCTGGCTGAGTAGATGTAAAGTTGACAAAGATGAGTGATTGTTTGACATACAGCTGGAATAAACATTAGAAAGCACCTATTATGAAGAACAAGAAAGCCTACGTAAAATTGCTTAGATTAGCACAGGAGCACCTAACTCCAGCTTTGAATATAGGGGGATTGAAACGTGTTTACG
>NW_022720566.1:0-2347 GCF_011630105.1 Anneissia japonica | reverse complement strand
CAACCTTCACAATCGATAAATCATTAAACCCCATATAAACACATGAAAATAACAAACAGTTATATGCCACTGCATCCGCTCGAAAAAAAATCCGCTCGAATTCGCTCGAATTGGCCTTCGCTCGAAGTGGCATCCGCTCGAATTGACTGGTTCCTTGGCTGGAAGATGAAAGGTTGTTGTTTGTTTTTAATTCGCAATTCGCGACGTCATCAACGAGTACAATACATTAAATCCCGTAACATGATTGGTCTATTTTTTTCTTATTTGCATAATGAATTTTTCCAACATTTTGTCTATTTTAAAAAAAGTGTGTAAGTTATGGAGATGATAACAATCATAAATCGATTATAAATTTAATTATATATTTTTAGACAAAAAATAAACCCTCTTGGCCCACGGCTCATTTTTTTTTGACACCATGACCATGCGTAATATTAACCTGTATTGTATATATACGAAGAATTTTTTCTAGTAGGTTGACTAACAGGTACTTGGCGTGGTACTAGGTTTATTGCTTATATGGCTTAGGGGCCGCGGTTTACCTCCCTGCGTTTAGTCATGCTGGATCAGGGGTAGTAAACTCAGCGATCGTGGGTTCGATTCCCACATGGGGCAAGTTTTTTTATTAATTTTTTAATTTATTTTTTTAAGGTCGTGGGTTCGATTCCCACACGAGCCAGGTTTTAAAAAAAATTTTTTTAAGTCAGTTTAATTGATGGTGGATAATGATAGCAAACCTGGAGGTTGTGTGTTCAATTCCCACATGAACCAATTTTTTTAAATTTTTTTAAGGCAGTTTAGTTGATGGTGGATAATAAATAGCAAACCTGGATGTTTGCTATTGAACCGAACCATATTTTTTTTTTTTTTTTTGCGGGCATAATTCCTAGACAGGTTTGTTAATTCAATTCATATTGAAATTAGTGTTTTGATGGTGATTTCTTTTTTCATTCAATGGGAATTCATATATTTTATATGAGAAGAATCTATGAATATTCAGCTTTCCGTTTACTGGGCGGGGTAGGGGAGGGGAATGAACAACAAGATATTTGATTGGTGAACAGCCGAAATGGCAATTTAAAGCGAACGAAGTCGCAAGAGTGGTGGGCGGTCAGCATAGCACCAATCGAAAAGTGAAAAATTACGGTGACTTTTTCAAGCAATACAATTGAAACAAATACTAAAGCAATCAGAAAAGGATTGCCTTCCAAAAACTGAAGGCAATACACAAATCCGACAAGTATTTGCTGAGATAAGACTGTGGAAAGACAAAATATATGACCTAAAAACATCTAATGTCAGCGTGAAACACTTTTGCTAGGCTATTCTTGCTCTTAAACTTGGTTGAAAATGTTGGAAGAAAAACATGTCGTATTTTTTAGAGCTTTTGGAGAAATATATATGGCTGATAATTTTACGTTATTTCGTCAGGTCGAGGTGTTTTCACATCATTTGACAATAGGCTGATATTATTTTCACTCACAATAGTGTAGTCGCAATATTACTAATACAAAAGTGTGAAATTCAAAAAAGGAAGAAAAGCAACAATTTCTTGATTGATATTAAAAGTAGTGTACATGAAAGACTAAATTAATCACTGTTTTAAGTTTATCTTATTTGTTTTTCATGGTTCGAATTTTTAGTTAATAAAATTAAATCATTATTTTTATGAATGTTAGTTTGCACGAAATATATAAGCGGGCATAATTATGACTAAAAGGATAATTTTTAAAACTTTTTATGATGAGTATTTCAGTGGCAGATTCAAGGGGCCCAGCCGGCCCATCATCCCTAATTTTTTTTTTCGAAATTTAAAATTGGAGAAAAAAGAAAATTATATTCAAATTTAGTCTGAGAGTGCCATTACCGACCAAATAGAGGTACCATAATCATTAATTTTCTTACCTCAGCCCCAACCATAGTGGCGCTGAGGTAGTCTACACTCTCCATCTGTAAAAGTTCCTCTCTGGGCCCAGCTCTATTTCAAATTACTGGATCCGCCACAGGATAATTAAAAAATTTCGTATGGAAATAAATGTTAATTGCATTACTTAAAATCAATTTAAAGGCTATAGGCGCCAGAAGTTCTCAGGGATTTCTCCCCCTGTTACCAAACCAAGACTTTATTTTTCATTTCGTTCCCCCTCCCCCACCCCACTTTCAACCACGGATCGACGCCCTTGATTGTTTATTCCATCATGATAATAACAATTACCCTCAATAATAGTAGTAAATATAGGCCTAGAGCATTTTTGCTAGTGTTTTTACACTCATGGAATATCCAGTACATTTTCAGGACTGGTTGGGCAAAATTGCACATAAAAGCCCCCTAACGCAAATCCAGGTA
>NW_022720565.1:0-566 GCF_011630105.1 Anneissia japonica | reverse complement strand
TTTATATATACATTTATATATATATGTATATACCATACCATAATTACTGTATTCTAGTTCTGTAGCTTATTGTTTGTAATGATTATTGGCATTGGTGAATGTTATTGATTTTTCTTCTTTTAGTAAATCTAATAATTTGTTGAATCACATAGATGTTTAGGAAACTGTAATACAAATGTAACTTGGCTCTTAAATGAATCTGACTTGCAAACAATATAAATAACCGTGCCAAGATTTATACGGATGGGGATCGTATTTCAATATTTACTATGTATACTTTGATGATAAAAACAGTCTACAAAAGGAAAAGTATACATGTTGTTGCAATTGAGGACTTGGTGGGTTTATTATTATTTGCCGTAAAGTTTTGCTCATAAGTTAATTTTAAGTACATACAACAAAATTGAGAAGTAAATATAACTTTCCAACTTTAATTTTTAATAAATAATTATATTTGATAATCAACATAACCGTGCCAAGATTTATACGGATGGGGATCGCATTTCAATATTTACTATGTATACTTTGATGATAAAAACAGTCTACCAAAGGAAAAGTATACATGT
>NW_022720564.1:0-506 GCF_011630105.1 Anneissia japonica | reverse complement strand
CTTGCAATTTGCTATTAAGATAATCAGAAACAAACATTTTAAAATATACATTTTGATATTATATTTTGATTATATATTGTAACTTGTATAATAATTTCATTTGATGTAAGCTATACTACATAAAGAATATATTTTGAGAATATGATAGTTAAACTTAGTTTATTAAAATAAAACAATAAATAAAAGTAACACAGTGCAAGTACTACACTTTGAGGATTTACAGTTATTTATTGGAGTGGAGTTAAACAGCAGAACACCTTGTGTATATGCTTGTACTGTGAAGAGATTATTACCTATCTTATAGGGCAGTGATTAAATTGCTATTGGTAATCCTTGAGCATGTGGCTAAAAGGAATATATTTTTTGAAAATCATATGTAAAATCTAAGTAATAAGGCTAATTATGTAGTATCTTATCATTTTACTATGGAAAGCATAAAAATATATTTTTATATTTTGAAAGAATTTTTTTTTAATAATCAAAATTAAATCAAATACCACCACATC
>NW_022720563.1:0-552 GCF_011630105.1 Anneissia japonica | reverse complement strand
ATACACTATCGAAGCACTTTCACAAACAACCCATTTACCTTTTTGACCTACAGTACATGCCTCCATGTTTATGATAAGAACCTTTTAGTAGTTTGTCGAATTAACACCAAAACCTTTGGTCATAGATCATTTTATTTTCAGCTGCTTTTCTTTGGAATTCTTTGCCCAAACATATTACTGAATTACCATCAGTCGTTGTTTTAACACAAAACTTAAGACGCACCTTTTTATTATAAAATGTTAAGCGCATTTGATTTTTACTTCGGTTTAGTGTAAATTGGCGCTATATAAGTTATTATTCTTACTATTCTTATTATTTTATTAAAATTATTATTATTATTATTATTATTATTGTTATTATTATTATTATTATTAAATAACATACAGTATTTTAAATAAGTATAAGGAATTTGGCCAATATTAAGATTTAAAAAAAATATTCATATCTGTGAAACCATTCAGAATAAAATATCAAATTTTGTTAGTTGGTGTGTGTTTGTTGGTGTATTTATGTATGTATTTGTGTGTGTGTGTGTGTGTGTGTGTGTGTAG
>NW_022720562.1:0-761 GCF_011630105.1 Anneissia japonica | reverse complement strand
TGGCTGAGGCAAATCTGGCGACACAGGCGCCCACCACCTGAACCGTGTGGATTGGGTTCGTGCATGGACTGGCAGAGGAATGTAATCTTGTCTTGGTTGCTGGTAGTTATTGTAATCAAGCTCATGAAGTAGTTGCCAGGTAATTCCTGAAATCAAATCGAATTTTTATCCCAAAATTAATTTCAACAGAAAATAGAAGATAAATACAGTGATACATTTTTGTGAGGCAAATTATTGTAGATAAGCCAAAGTGGATGACTAAAGATATCAGGAGCATGAAAAAACAGGTCTATATAAATCGCAGAGTATGTACACATATTGCACATCTAGCTACTGGAATACCAGATAACAATATAGTCTGTTCTAAGGAGGTTTTCAAATTACCATATTATTACAATTACTCTAACAGAGAGTCGATTCCAGTAAATGACTCGTTTTAAAGCTCATAATGTGAATATATTAAAAACTCATTTCCTGTATGCTCACTGATGCTAGCTTTGGTATGGCAGGCCCCAATATTATTTACTTTAATATTTAATATTTTAGGTGAATTTACCTGCATCAATTGAATACTGCAAGATAACACTGTCATGTCTAGTCTGAGGTCTTAAGCAGTATTCACTTGATGACTGACTGCCAATTACTGCGTAATATTGTAAGAAGCGTGCATTTCGCAAATCAAAATCTACTGTCTCTGCGAGCCTCAAGACAGGCTGGTTGAAATACAACGAGCGACCTTCAGACAGAATTCCACAACTTCT
>NW_022720561.1:0-3109 GCF_011630105.1 Anneissia japonica | reverse complement strand
TCGCGGATTATTATTAAGATGAGTAAGATTTGCTCATCCCTTTAAGAGCAGAGCAGCTGTTGTGACGGTTTAAGACTGTCATCAATTATCTTTTCTATGGGAAAAAATTATCAGGAATTCCATGTTTTGCATAATATACTGTAATATACAGCAATATACTGTGTAATAGCAATTCACAGTGTTTTCTTAAAATTCTACTTTACTGTAAGTCTGTATTCATGTCTCTTTTCTCAAGTGCATTGTCTACTATGGGAAAAGGTACTCTATGTATTTTATATTATTACTTAATAATTCAAATTCAACTTTATTACAATCCATTAAAACAGTTTAATCCAGTATGATACGATGGGTGCATATAGTATAGCACCCCTACTCCCAATCAAAAAATGTTATTAAAATACAGTAGATGCTAATTTATGAATTGTATTCAAGACATCTACAGTATTGTACTGCATAAAACTTCTATAGTATAATAACTCAAACTTACTGTTTTTTCATTGTTTTTAAAATATTATGATGGGTTACTAGTAGAGTTAGAGTTACTATTAAACTATTATCTCCAGTGCTTAACATCAGCAATTCATAGAAATAATTAACTACTTAATACAGTACAAGTTAAAAAACTTTGGCGACCTAATTTTATTTATAAAAAAACACATGCCCCCCCCCCCCCATCTTTTTTTAGCTCACCCTCCCCACTACCTGTGTGCATACTATATCTCTTTTTATTATTTTTAAAATATTGTGGGTATCATTAATAGTCAGTTGTAACATTGTGTTAAAGCTACAAAACTGTTAATTTAAATGTCAATTTGTCTACAGTTTTGGTGACTTATAGTACAGTATAGCCCATGGGTTATTATTAGAGTAGTAGGTTATAACTACAGATTAACTTCTAGTGTAGGTTACTTCTCTTATGATAGTGCGTCCAATTTTCATTACCATGCATCCCCACCCCCTCCCCTCAACCCTCCAATGGAAATCCTGGCTATGGCCCTGAAAGTTCAGCAGGCACTCTAATTTCTCAGTACAAATTTGTAGCGGGCTCAGTTTTGTTCCGATTTCAGTAGTCAGCGTTCATGATGTATCGTTACGAACATGCATTACACATTTTGAAGTAGGCACTGGGCCCCTACAGTTTGTTCCTGCCGTGCTCTTTCATATTACCATTCTATATTTTCAGTTCCAAGAGAAGATCGTTTTCTTTCCTTCACTTTTCTGCGGCATTTTTCTGACAGATTACTATCATAATGCCGCAATTAGTACTATATACTGGAGTTTAAATTGGTTTGTGATTAACATATTCTTGTCCCATTGGCTAGTCATAATACCATGTAATCCAAGGATAATTTGTGTTCAATTAGTCTGCATAAGTATGTATTGTACTGTATAAGTATTTCCTGTCTGATTTTTTGGGAACACGTAGTGTACTGTCAGAAATGGTACATCCTAAAAAAAAACCGTATTTTAAAATAGATTACATACACAAATCAGGACAATTACTAGATGCCTTAAATTTTCACTGTTTTGTTTTAATCAACTGATTCTCTGCTTATAAAAGTTTTTTGATTTGACAGAATACAATCAGTAAGCTACAATATTGTACAGTACTCATCCACTGTTCATTAATTTGTGTTTGTTTTACTTATCCATAAGATAGCCCTAATATATTAGGAGGAAATTTTAATTTATCTTTTGGGATATTTCAAGTCAGTGTACAGTTTGGTGGGTGCAATAAAAATAAAAACATTTTTTTTCCCTGAAATTTCCATTTTTTCATGGCAGCAGGTATGCTAACTGGTAAAAAATAATTTAAAACAAATTGAAAATCATCATTATTAGTAGGTGGTGAGGTGGGAAAAAAAGTATAAAAAAGTCTTGCCTGATGATAATGTTGCATAAAAATGAATATTTGTTTTAATAAACTCATCATCCACCCACACAATACCTCCCACTCAGTATCATTGTAAATTAATTTTTGAAGATTTTAATACTGGAAATTTCTCAATAGCCAGCACTTCTGTATTGTATTCAGTGAACATTACTTTACACTACTGTAGAACCACTGTCTTTTGGATGAGATATTTAAGCCGTTGGTCGTGTGTGCAATTTTAAAAAGAGCACGGGATTGTCTCCCGGAGTACTGCCCAATTCACCACCAGAAGGACTCCACTGGAAATAAGTCTTTGCACTTAGTGGGTTTCCTTGGTGTGATTCACACCAGATATACTCCTTCCTTCCTAAATAATTGGAAATCATAATGAGAAGGGAGAACCTTACATAATTAAATAATCAATGTCCTGCAAACTGTTGGTCATGACCAGTGGATTGCCAAAATATATGGCTGGGTCACAAAGCCTTGACAGAAATCATCAAAAATCAGCTAATGGTGAATGGTTATGTATTTTTATAGTGCCTTTCTTCCAAGTAAAACCTCGCAAAGCGCTTTTTTTTAGCCTCAATGAACAGTTTTTAGCAGCTATTAGCCCATGATGGCTTTTGAAGTTTTTTCAGTTGTATAAGAAAAGAAAGTGGATTAGAACCTGCAACCCCCTACTATCAAGGTGAGCATAATCCATTAGACCATGGAGACATATAGGATGTATGTAGATCTAGCCCACAGACACTTTCTTTTACACAACTTACTGACAGTATAATGACAGGTAGCACTTTATTGACTAATAAATATTTATTAGCACAAGCTTTCGTTCACACAGTGAACTTCTTCAGGTGACTGTACAAATGAAACATCATCAATCGCTTATAGTGAGACAATGGAGTGAGGACACTCCAAGCAAGATGATAATAAACAATAATAATAAGCAGAAAGCAAAATAGAGGTAAGCAGGCCAATAATCAAATAACGGTGTGATACAGAAACCGAAAGGTCCACTGATTAATCTCAGATAAGAAAGTATAATACATACTCCAAGTATTGAAATACACGCCATCGTGTTGGGATTCAATATTTCGACATTAATTATGTCATCATCAGGAATGATGATGACATAATTAATGTCGAAATATTGAATCCCAACACGATGGTGTGATACAGATGTGGTGGATTAATAATCAAATCAATACAATAGAGACCAATAAGCTATACCAT
>NW_022720560.1:0-776 GCF_011630105.1 Anneissia japonica | reverse complement strand
ATATTCAAATATTTTGTTTTCAGACTTTACAAACTTTAGAAGAGGTAGCGATGTTTCAGAATGGAATAAACCATGAAGGAATAACAGCTTTAGCACATGGTATATCACACAACACAAACCTCAAAGTAAGTTACAGGTTAACTGGTTTTGCACACTTACCAATATACGAACTATTTATTTTAGTCATTAATTTTATAGATAAAAAGCATTTTCTTTATATAATTTATATTGAGTTTTGTTTGTTTTTCACAGGTTATCAATTTAAATGACAACACATTTACAGCAGAAGGAGCTATATCCATGGCAAAGGTTAGTCTCATTTAGAGCCATTATGATAATTAATACTACTATATTAATAATTATACTACTATACTAATAATTATAATATTAATAATTTTGTACAATTAAGTTTGCTTTTGTAAATATGTGTTTATCCATTCACACACTCATTCAGTCAACCTTTTATTTTGGATACAATCAATTCATTTCAAATTGTTTATTCCAAAATATAATGACATTGCAGAATAAACTGAATTGTGCCAAATTTACGTTATTAAAAACATTCAAATATATAAAAGTATCAATCTATCGATATAAGGAAGAAAGCAGCATCAAAAGATAAATCCTATATGAGTTTGTGCTTAAGGCATAGGTGTCTAAGAATACTGAAAGTCTACTCTACTGGTGTATAAGTTTAAATGTATGAGTATGGTCACAAAATGTATATTACAATTGTATAATCTTCCTGTTTTATTTTATCTACCTGAACTGTTTGA
>NW_022720559.1:0-531 GCF_011630105.1 Anneissia japonica | reverse complement strand
AGACGCGGGAATACTGGAGGCGCACCGCGGCAGATATCCTCCTCGTCTTCCGTTCCTTCGTTCGCAATGGTCGTGACGAGATGGTGGCACTCCTCGTCCGTCTGCTCCTTCCTGCATACGAAACACCGGTATCCGACGTTCGGACAACAACCGATGGGCAACGCCGGTAAGGTGCCCACGACGACCACGAACCTCCAGAGTGCCGACAGGCGCCTCGATATCACCCTCGAATGCTCGCTCGTCCAAGGGAACAGCACGTGTCGCGCGAGCACGGCGTCGAAGTCGGTCATGGTGAAAGCACTCCGTCGTGACCGAATCCGTCCCTCGCAGAAGGTGTTCCGCTAGAACTAAGCATCTTGCGTAGAAGGGAACGACGTCGTCGTCTGTGCCGCTGCCGCACGCAGCTTCCAACCCTCGTTGCAGATCCACAGATAACTCCTCCAACGAATCGTCTTCGTCGTCCTCTTCCTCCTCCTCCTCCTCCTGCTCACCTCCCTCGAATAATTCTAGACGGCGGTCGGCGTCGATCGC
>NW_022720558.1:0-1251 GCF_011630105.1 Anneissia japonica | reverse complement strand
CAAAATTAAATAACAACTTAACAGCAGCTTCAATACCCTAGATTAATTTGTTTAATTTACAAAACTTGAATGTAATAACTGCTGTTGACTTTTTAAACCCAAAATAACATATTTTAGGGGTGTAAGCTAACTCACTTTTGAAAATGTAAGTAAAAATGCCCCCTTATATTAGCCCTTTTCTGTTTTGAAGAATGGAAAATATCACCAGAATCTTTAAAAAATTCCAGCTTCTTTACAAATATCCGGTTGTTTTCATTATTTCTGTGTGCTATACAAGGTATTTCAGGCAACTACCATAATTTTCATGTATGAAGAAGGCATAAATTCATTTACTACATATTTGTCCTGTAGTGTTTAACTGTGTAGCCCTATGTTGCGCAATAATCTTCAGGTATTGCTTTTATCACTGCAATCTGAAAGTCTTCGTATTTATCGTATAAATGTTCAATTCTTGGACTTCCACAGGAATTTCTGCTAACATGATGGCAACCATGATGTCAGTGAACTTGTCTCTGCAAAACTTTCTATTGAACATGTTACTTGCTTGATTTACACTTTTCTCCTTAACTCCAAGCAGCAGTGAGACATACTCTTGTTCTTCAGACAACTTTTGTGACAGAACATCTAAAACTCCGAAATTGCTGAAAGTTTCAACAAACTCAGTTTATGATTACAGAAGCTACGTTTTCCTTTACGAAAGAAAGCCGGGGTGTAATTGTCTGTAATACCGATTTCTCGAGAAAAAGAACGGATTATTGCTATGTCTTGGTTGTTTTCGTTAAAGCATGCTTTGCATACAGAAGACTTTCGTGTCGGCTTCTTCTTGGTGCTTCTACGCCAGATTTTAGAACCCCAGGTTGCTGACTGCCAGATTTTCGATTTCTCTTTGCCGAATGCCAGTTTGCTGAATCAAAAACTACGAATCCCAGTTTGTTGAAACCCAGTTTGCGCTGAAACCCACTTTTTGGAAAATAAAATAAAAGCCATAAAACATTAACTACAGCATGACATTCATGTTGGAACACTCTCTTACTATGTATTTGTCTATGAAATATCGACTTATTACTTAAATGATTCTTTTCCTTTTAATCTGTAAATCAATCAGCTATCAGCAAATAAAATTCAATTTAATAGGCCTCGCAGTTAAAACGTTTTATTAGCATACCTATGATAAATACATAAATTAATATTTAAAAAAATATGAATTTAAAAGGAAATAAACAAACTAATAATAATCTACAATATACACAC
>NW_022720557.1:0-624 GCF_011630105.1 Anneissia japonica | reverse complement strand
TCGAGTGTAATTGTTGTTCGAGCGTGAAGTTTGAAGTTGTGCGAGTGTAGAGTGTGTGTCGTGCTCCGAGTTCGTCGACCTGACGATTACAGACTGTTGGTGTCGTCGACCTGACAATTCCAGACGGTGATTGTCTGGCTTCCAGTTCCTCGACCTTTCAAGTCTAGACGGCCGGATACCAAACATTGTTATATCTTCAGTCACAAAAAACAAGTTTCAAAAATAAAATTAAAGTCATGACCAATATTTTCACATTTTGTTTTAGCCTTCTCTTTATTCAAACTAGAAAATCACTAATTATCTTGTATTTTAAAAAAACGCTGACAAGAGAGATTTTTCCGTATCTTCTTCTACTTTCACCTTCTTTTTATTATTATTATTATTATAGGGGCAATACTTGACAGTGTGTGCGTTGTGACTCAAAACCCTGTCTCTTATACACATGCAGGTCGGGCACGTGTACTTCCTCAGGATCGGACATACCACCTTCCCGTCAACACCCTTGAGGACGTGGCTCACGTACACGCTCTCCATCTCGCCGTTGTTCTTGCAGAACACACACCAGCTAGGCGTGAAGCGTTGACGCGCCTTCTTGTTCCTGCCGGACGGCTGTTTCCCGACCGC
>NW_022720556.1:0-648 GCF_011630105.1 Anneissia japonica | reverse complement strand
TTCCTATCATCATCATCATCGACGTTGAAGTCTTGATTTCCAGTAATTGAAATTTTGTTTCTCTTATTGTTTTTGTCCGGAGAAAGAAGCGTCCACGGTGGTTTGTTGTTGTTGTTGTTGTTGTTGTTGTTGCTGCTGCTTGATGGTCTCGGTCAACTGTTCGACCGAATTTACCAAACCTTCTATGTCCCTTCGTTTCTCGGACGGCTCATTGCTGCTGCTGTTGCTGCTGCTGCGTCGATACGCTCGCTTTTTGCTGCTGCTGCTGCTGCTACCTCCTCCTCCTCCTCCTCCTCCTCCTCTACATACTCCTTTGTTCATCTTGATTCGTTCTTCGATGCTCTTGAAATAGTCGTTGCAGACGTTAATCGCCTTTTCGTTGCTTTTCGAAATAAGTTTTCTGTGCGTGTCCAGTATCTCATCCAACGTGGATGCATCGGTGACGCGAATGTCGTCGTTCATATTCGGGAACCGGCGTTTGAGCATTTCGGCCAGCTCGCTCTTGACGTTACCGGCGGACGTGGCGTCGCTTATGAGGTCGTTCACCGCCTTGAAAGAGGCTGCAACGTCTACGTCGGTGCAAACGTGCTCCGCCGTCTCTTTCCAACGCTCGGTCATCTGTTGGAAATCTTTCTTGCGTTTCTCGTA
>NW_022720555.1:0-838 GCF_011630105.1 Anneissia japonica | reverse complement strand
TACTCATCTATGTAATATGCGTACTATGATATAGTACAGTAATATACTGCTGTACATAGGCATACTAATAAGTTTGGAAAGCGTACAGTAAATAATAAATAAATATTGGAATAAACCCACCCAGAAAATAAGCCACTTATGTATTAAAATAAAGATTACCAGTGATACGCTGGTTTTGAATGAACTTTGGCTCTGGTGAAAAATATCAATAAAAGGACCTGTCTCTTATTGACAGCTAGATGTGTATAAGAGACATTGACTAGTCCGTAAATAAAGGCACTTTTAGTAGTTTTTTCTTTTTCGTATTTCACTAATTTTGATAATTGCCTTCAAAATTTGTTTTTGCATGATGCAAAGACCGATTAGGATGCGGGTAATTTGGACCCTAGTGGAGAACGTCCCTATGATGCATGGTTACCATTGTATTGTTTTTGGTTTTTTTTTTTGTGTTTTCTTCAAGTTCTTTTTTTGTGTTTGTTCGGATTGGCCCTTGATGGCACTTGTAGCACTAAAAAAAAAATTGAGAAATTAAGATTGCTTTCTAGTATTTGTTAATTTTGTTTGATTATATTATAGTTGTCCTATATTAAGGAAAAAAATATTCATTTTTGTTAAACCAATGTTATAACAAAATTACCTTTATTATTTATTGTTATGTTAAACTAGATGAGTGAGCTCCACAGACATTTTGTTATAGTGATTAAGTTATTTTACACCAGTTTGATTAACAAGTAGTGAGTGGAGGTCAATAGCTTGGTGGTTAAGATGCTCATCTTCCTCTCCCAGGGGATGGTCCCGCACTTTTTCTATTGGAACCGCATTATTTTTAAAAAAATTA
>NW_022720554.1:0-1642 GCF_011630105.1 Anneissia japonica | reverse complement strand
ACTTAAACAAACATATCTCAGCCTAACCGAACGACCGCATTGTGCGAGATGCGAAGTACAAACACTCATCTCATTAGAGAGGGCGCACTTTATTGACTGTATAAAGTATTCATAAAAGCGAGAGTATTCCAGTGGATGCGATCTACAACCTCTGAAACTGCCTAGTAACGATGAACTCGTCGAGAAAATGGTAATATTTTATGAGAAATAGTCTGTATTTCTCATTTTTTTATTCTTTTGCGTAAAACTAAAATTCATGCCAATATTTTTCCATGATTTATAATAATTGAAGTAATGCAAATGCATATTTTCTAAAAAAAAGTCATTTTGTAGTGAAATTTTGCAGGGAATAGGGCTTTAAACGTATCATTAGGTTTTGGCAGATCCTACGAAACTAAAAAAAAGTTCTCAAAATCTTCAAAGCTCCGATGAAGGCAGTAATAGAGGCATAGCAGTAAAGTACGTTGGCTTTAACGGTCGCCCATACGTAACAGATCAATCAATCAATCAAGCAATCGACGACACTAAATATTTAAATATAAATTATAAACACAATATTCTCTTACCGCGTAACAATAAAGATAGTATAATCAATCAATCAATCAATCAATCAATCAATCAATCAATAAATCAATCAATCAATCTATCAATCAATCAATTAATCAAACAATCAATCGAGTGTTTCTAGAGCTCCTTTAAAATTACACAGTAACTGTGGCTCGTTGGTCTAGAAGTATGAATGTAGCTTAGGGTGCAAGAGGTGCCATGTTTAATTCTTGGACGACCCAGTAATTTTTTTTGTCTAAAAAATGGGAAAAAATCTATTAATCAATCAGCAAAAAAGATCTATCAGTCAGCCGAATATTACTAGAGCTCCTTCCAAATTATACAGTGCAATGGCTCTTTGGTCTAGAGACATCACTGGCGGATCCAGGGGGGTGGGGGTTAGTGGGTTCGGAAGAAACCCCCCTCTGTGAAGAAACAACAAAATACTACTGGTCCTATAGCTTTCAAAAGGCATGCTAACCTACCAATTAGGCATAGTCATGTAACAGATCGAACAAATTAGGCTTAGCCCAACTAGCCTTCAATTAAATAAATATTAAAAACACTGTTTTTGGTTCGACGTCGTACTAATTTATACACGAAAGTACGTTCTTCAGGCCTATCGGTTCGTTAATCCATGGAAGAAAGACTACTTATCCAACTGGGCCTACTCAATATTGTTGGAATATAATAATATATTGCCTTTGTCTTTGTTTTTTTCTCTCTCTATGTATAGGTCTAAGAATGAGATAAAAGGAAAGGAAGAGAGGGAAAACCTCGAATTTTGAATAAATTAAAGGTTATTAAAAGACAACTCATAAGTCGGGAAAGCTCATTTCCGGCCATCTAGGAATCAAAATTTTCCCGGGGGAGAACCCCCGGACACCCCTTTCGTTTTCGGTTTTTGGAACATTTTAACCCCCCCCCCCTCTCTCTCTCTCTCAAATCCTGGATCCACCCCTGGACATGAATGTGGCTTAGGCTGTAAGAGCGACCTGGTTCCATTCGTCAGTCAGCAAAAATATCTATCGGTTAGCCGAGTACGCCTAGAGCTCCTTCAAAATTATACATTGCAATGGCTCTTTGGTCTGAGAGG
>NW_022720553.1:0-1264 GCF_011630105.1 Anneissia japonica | reverse complement strand
TCACCAAAAGAGGTCAAAGGCAACATTTTTACAAAATTTTGATTTTAATGTTTTTGAATAACTTGATACTTATATTTTATGATTTATTTATTTATGTGTATTTTTTTAGGGAATTTTCTTACTAAAACAGTGTTCTCTTTGCATATTCTGTAATTCTACTCCTATTATTTGTACAGGTTAGTTTATCTTTGAGGCCGATTTTCTCAAAACCTGGTTCTCATACACCTAAACTTTAAATGCTAACATATCTGATCTATTCATCCTAGGGAAGCCATTCAAATACCAAATTAAAGCTTATAATGTGATCTACCAAAATATAATATTAACTCACTTTTTGATTTTCTAACGATGAGACTCATCTTGTAGTGAGACCTCAAATATGGCTATGACCTTAAAGCATGTCAAAGGTCAGGAACAGCATTTTCGATCATTTTTTAGCAAAATGGTCCATTAGAGCAAATAGAAACATGAATGTTCCAAACAAATTGGCACCAAAGAAAAACTCTCTACCACGGAGATAATCACGACTCAACAGGTTATCTTATATGTCAAAGGTCAGAAAAGGCATTTCCGGTAATTTTTTAGCAAAACTCTTTTATTAGACCAAATAGAAACATGAATGTTTCGAACAAATTGACACTAAAGTTAACTCTCTACAGGCAGTGGTTGCGGAAATATAAGGACAATGGCTATGACCTTGAAGCATGTCAAAGGTCAAAAATGGCATTTCTGGTAATTTTCTACCAAAATGTTCTATTAGAGCAAATAGAAATGTGTATGATCCGAACAATTTGGCACTAAATTCACTACTACTGTCTACCAACTGTGGTTACGGAGATACAAGGACCTTATAGCTTTGACCCTGACATTTTGACCTTTCGCCACATTTTGAAAATATGTTACCAAGCCAAAAATGTTTCTTGGACCACCCTGAACCAATTTCTGAATCAAATTCTCTGCACCTCATAGTGCATACAAAACCTGGTCTGGCTCCTAGGATGTTTACCCATATGATGGCAAATGGCGATATTGGTTTATTGGCTTTACAAACTACTATTGATTGACTGACAAAAGATGCTATTTGATTATCAAAATGAACTTCAAATGTGTAACTATTGCAACTAATGTAATATTAAATGTCATGGTAAACTGTACATCAACCTTTGTAAGATTCCAAAAAAGTTACATTTTATGTTGAAAATATTATTATTACAGCGCTTTTTGTTTACTAATGATCGTCCTTTTGAAAAAAAACAGTGGAAGA
>NW_022720552.1:0-807 GCF_011630105.1 Anneissia japonica | reverse complement strand
TTTTCTCTTCATGTCCTTGTTGCTGCTGCAATCGTCAATCACGAAAAGCGTCTCGGCGTCGTCGTTAAACTTGTTGCAGAGGTGCATCAGGCAATCGTCCAGAGACTCGCCGGGGTCGATCGAAAAGACGTTTTCGTCTCGCTCTATCCACGCGCGCCTATAACTCGAGTTTACGTTAAACGTCGGGCAGACAAATACAATGTTTTTAAAGTAATCCTTGTATTCCGTCTCGAGCAGATTCAACGCGTAAACGGTCTTGCCGCAATTTGTCGCTCCGACGATCAGAGCGCAGTGCGCCTCTTTTGGAAACATGGTTTTTAATATGTCGACCTTAATAGTTTACTCTGACGAGTCTGTTTCCCTCGATGTTTAGTTGGGCGTCTGCGACGATAAAGACGTAGCAGTCTAGCGGCGCTGCCGTCTCCGCGTCTCGCGTCAATTGCAATTTCAATCCGCCAGAATCGGCGTCAATCTTTCTACCCGTTCCGTGTAGGGTATTGTCCGAGATGGCTCTGAGATCGACCCAGAGACCGTAGTGATCCGTCATATATCTCCTTTCCGTCATGTAGGTGAAATGAGTCGCCTTGCAGGCTTGATTGCAAAAGTGTTTGCGAATCTCTTCGTAATTTCTGTAGGGCATCATTCCGCGGGCGTAAATTTCGTTGGACGACCCGTCGATCGTAACGCTGCATTCTTTAATTTTCGGGTTGTAAAACTTTTCAGAGTCGTGTCCAAAATCAGCCTCTCGTTCCTTAAACAGCAAAAGCACGCCTTTGATGGATTTGGCTGCCGTGTTTAGAGTAATGT
>NW_022720551.1:0-580 GCF_011630105.1 Anneissia japonica | reverse complement strand
ATCAATTACCTTTGTTTACCTACCATTTAAAATAAAACATGTTGTACAGACTTCCCTCAGAATACTGGCTAATTGTTATGGCTAAATATTTTCAATTAAAACTGTTTCCCTGCTAGTGATTAGCGAAACTTCAATTTTGCTAATCACATTAATATTAATGGATTTATTTCCACCAGCCCTGAGATCATGTTCTAATGACCTATAAATGATGTCTGAAAAGAATGTTTACTAAAATCGCAAAATGGCCAATGGTCAATGGTTGTACATTTGTATAAGCTTCCTATTATGACTACAATAGGCATTATAATAGGCTTTTATGATTTGTTACATGAAATAAATTATTTCACAAGTCTTGCAAACACCATTACATTTTACATAAACCATGTCAAATTATTTTGGTAGACATAACTTTGTTAGCATTTTCAGTTGCCTTGAATCGCTAGAATATAGAGGATGTGGGCAACTGAGAGCAACTGGGTATTTTCAGTTGCTTTCAATCACAGGAGCACTTATGCAGCCTTCAGTCGCACAAATCTCAGTGCTCTCAGTTGGTCACAGTTGCTTGCCAGTTGCAAAAGTT
>NW_022720550.1:0-655 GCF_011630105.1 Anneissia japonica | reverse complement strand
TGTTCCAAGACCAAAGTATTCTTCATAGGAACCACTGAAACTTGATGCTACATAACAACAAAATATTATAATTCTTGAAAGGAAAGGATCATTTTTTCACCATTACAAGATGGCGATAATAGTAGAGGAATGTGTTTATAGCATCTAACACTTCAAATATCACCTACAGGTACATTAATTTTATTTATTTATTTTGGGTGACCTGATCTGTGCAAAAAGCATTGTTATCCTCCAGGGGCCAGCAAGGTGATGATGATGGTAAAGCCCTTTAAGTTACACCAAATGAACATTTAAAATCTCACCTATGCCATGATGATGGTAGAGCATTGAGGTTACACCATCAAACCTATAACCATCAAACTTGTACTCCTCCATCCACCAACGTAGGTTAGATAATAAAAACCGCAACACCTCCCAACTATAACAACAATTACAATATAATAATTAAAGTATCAAAGCAAGGTTAAATGAAATGAAATAATAATAATAACAATAACAATAATAATAATAATAATATATGCGCTAAGTCAGACATCTTTTGTGTTATTTTCCCCTTAAGGCCAAGTAAAAAAAAATAATTGGTTAGCATCCTTTTGGTATCAAATTTCATGGTAGGGAGGGAGGTTTTTTTTTTTTTTTTTTTTTCCCCGTAGAA
>NW_022720549.1:0-610 GCF_011630105.1 Anneissia japonica | reverse complement strand
CTATGCTGCTCGATGGCGTAACCACTGGGGGACAAGGGGAAAATATCTATCTTTGAAAAATCTTCACCACCCCTTTATAAATGCCCTTTCATCCCCTGAAAGTGCCTAAAAACCTCAAATTTCGAACTCATTTCTTGTTAATATTTCTTGTTAACAATTTCCTCTAAAAATTGCACATTTTAGTGAGTTTTGATCAATTCCAACGAAATTAGAATTAAAAACACCGGGGGACAAGGGGAAAATATTCATCTTTGGAAAATCTTTCTCCACCCCTTGACAAATGCATCCTCAAAAAAGTGCCTAAAATTCTCAAAATCTTTGCGCGCATTTCTTGTTACGGTAGGCCAATTTCCTCTTTAAATTGCACATTTTAGGGAGTTTTCATCAATTCCGACGAAATTAGAATTAAAAACACAAAAATATTTTGCGCGCTCCGCGCGCATTTTTTAGGGCTTTTTAAGTTTTATCCTTTTAAGTTATTTAAACACATAAGACAAATTTAAGATAGATCATTTTAACCTAAAAGAAGGGCCTCAATGTGTATAATGGTGAAAGAATATGTTTGTAATAAATAAAACTATGATGAAAATGCTTATATTTAGTTTCAAAC
>NW_022720548.1:0-655 GCF_011630105.1 Anneissia japonica | reverse complement strand
ATTAACAACTTAAACAAAGTGTTATTTTGGGGAACAAATTGTCAATATATTGACAAACTCAAATTTTTTTTTTTTAGTAGCAATACCTTAAATAGGAAAAATATAATTTTCAAATCTGGTATATATAAATAAATAAAAAAAAAATATATATAAACTAATTGGTCATACACTTAGTATACTATGAGATATAATAATATTAAAGGTATCAAGGTGTTAGAGTAGTAAGATTTAAGATGTTCATTGGCAGAAACAAAAACAAGAGGTTGCTAAATTTAAGTCCAACAGATACTATCTACATTGTATAGTAGGTTGAATAAGGTAGAGTATTCTAGTTCTTAATATACAAGGATATGACATCCCTTTGTAATGCAATGGTTAACACTGACATATTGTGTAAAAAAAAATAAAAATTAAGTAGCCGAACATCATTAAATCAAAGAGTACAAATAGAACAAGAAAGCCAACAATGCTCATTGAGAGCGCAAAAAATGATACGCCCTACACAGCTAGTGTAGGACGCCAACTAACGCTTGTATGTGTTTTATTACCCAGTACTCCACCGTGCACGGTCGGTTTGTCTGTTTATCTGCTCTCCACAAGATACTGTACTTTTGTTTTCTGCTTACTGAGTTTATAGCGGGCGTACTTCTACCGC
>NW_022720547.1:0-543 GCF_011630105.1 Anneissia japonica | reverse complement strand
GCCTAACAAAAAAAAAAATCACATTTTGACTCAACTTTTTAACATTGTCACTTTTTGCCCAAAAGGGCTTATCTCACCGAGTTGAGCACTTAGTGCAAATTTTTGACTTTCCGCCTTATTTTGATGCTTTTCCGAAAAACTTTAAACTTTCAATGGAATAGTGTTTCTTTCAGGATATCTCACCGTGCCTAACAAAAAAGTATTACATTTTGACTTAACTTTTTAACATTGTCACTTTTTGCACGAAAGTGCTTATCTCGCCGAGTTGAGTACTTAGTGCAAATTTTTGACTCTCTGCCATATTTCGAGTACTTTTCAGAAAAACTTTAAACTGTCAATGGAATAATGTTTCTTTCAGGCTATCTCACAGTGCCTAACAAAAATATACATTTTGACTCAACTTTTTAACATCATCACTTTTTGCACAAAATTACCTATCTCGCCGAGTTCAGAACTTAGTGCAAATTTTAGATTTTCTGCCATATTTCGAGTACTTTTCCGAAAAACTTTAAACTTTCAATGGAATAGTGTTTGTTTCTAGCT
>NW_022720546.1:0-802 GCF_011630105.1 Anneissia japonica | reverse complement strand
AGAAATACCTAGTTACTTAACATGGTTGAACTACCTAGTTTGATCTTAAATTTTTTTCACTGGGAAAATACTATAATAAGACAGCTCATATATTCTTGGTTCGACCTGGAAGATGCCTTTGGATCTGTTTCCCATGAGTTAATTCACTTTTCTTTATCAAGGTGTAACGTAAATAACTGGTTAAAATATATCAAAAACATGACAGTATTTCAGACAAAGAAGATTTCGCCATTAATGTTCATCCCTGATTCAATATCTTGAATCAGAGACTAATCATGGGTACGCTTATGACAATAGCAAAATTATAGCCACTTCCTGATGACTTCTGTCTGACTTACACAGAATAAGTCCACTCTCTAACGTACTGTATAATACATAAGATATCGTATTACACAAGATCAATGTGCTTAAAACTATTGTGCCCCTACAGTGTTCGTGAAATACAAAGAGATCCAGACACTATTATAAAGCTGATCATACAGTAAATGGGTTTATTTGTCTAATGCGTGACCACAAGACGCAGCTTGCTCACACCCGCCGTCCAAGACTCGTCTCGCCCTCTAGTCTCTTCCTATCAAATCGGCCCACGAGACTATTTCGCGGGACCATCCCATAATATGTATATCTTAAAGTTGAAAGGTTACACTACTCCTCTCTTTCCAAGAAGTGTCCCACTTCTCATATGTATGCAGAAATAATAACAAATACATAAGCCTATCGATGCATTATAGTATTATAATCAATCAATCAATCATATTTTATTGTCATTGTTCAGGAGAACATAGAAATTTGTTTTGCTCTG
>NW_022720545.1:0-1379 GCF_011630105.1 Anneissia japonica | reverse complement strand
TTATACCTCTTAATAATTCATGACACACTTGTGGCTACTGATTTATTTGACTGCTGCATAGTCTTTCCACACCCCACCCCACCTTCTCCCCTCCAGCAAATAGGATCTGCCATTGTAGAGCATACTTCTCTGATAAAAAAAAAAATTAAAAAAAACAATAGAAACGATTCTGTGTTTTAAAATAGTCCAACTGTGCCACATCTCCCAAGCCCTGGCCAACATTATCTAGTATTCTTTGTGGACCTAGGCTTGTCTTATAGGCCTGGCCTAACTAGGCCCCTGACCTAACTAGGCCCCTGACCTAACTAAGCCCCTGGCCTAACTAGGCCCCTGGCCTAACTAGGCCCCTGGCCTAACTAGGCCCCTGGCCTAACTAGTCCCCTGGCCTAACTAGACCCCTGGCCTAACTAGTCCCCTGGCCTAACTAGGCCCCGGCCTAACTAGGCCCCGGCCTAACTAGGCCCTTGGCATATGCCCCTAGCATTAATTAAGAATCTGAAAGCCAATACGCCAATAATCAAATCTAATTGATTAATTTTATAATGAAACATAAATTCATTGCTTCTTGATTAAGCCTATGTACTGCACTGAGGTCCTATCTTACTCAAGGCTCAGGATACAATTACAAGGACATAAGTACTTGAATCTATAACACCATCAGCGTCTCATACTTCGGGCATTTATTAATACCCTATAGTCTACCTTCACAATGATCAACAGGATTTCTCCGGTACGCGTACCTCGCTATTTTGTTTAAATTATATTATAAAATCTACGTAATGATACTAAATTTCGCTATTCTGTAGAAACAGAAGATCTTAAAAGCATGTTTTTACCTCTTTTAATTGTCAAAAAATGATGTCCTCAATTAAAATACACACATGTGAAAAGATTGTTCATCAAATAATCATTTGTACAGTAGTTTTGATTTAGTAAAATAAATGATAAATATGAAGGAGGGTTAAACGTCCATTGATTGTAAAATTACTGAATGTCACATGGAATTCCCAATGGAAAATAAACCTTGGCAACCCTGAAAATCCAGCGACAGGCAATGTGCCCGCCTATCAGAACACGGTAAAGTGTGTTAAATGGAGTATTGTATAGCCAATGATTGGGCTAGTAAAATAGCCTGTGGGCTAGTGAAACTACATTGAACTAGCCCAGTTGGCTAGTAAAAATAAAACAAAAAAACAAGCCCTGATAAGTAATAATCATACAACGCTCTACAGCTTAAGTATTGAGCACTAAATATCAGAAATATTTTTTTGTTGACGATTTTTAAAGTGCTCTCATTCTGTAAACAGATTCTCATCACTTATGTTCTTCCATATTTCAATAAATACCTGATGATGACCTATGCTCAAAAGTATTCATAC
>NW_022720544.1:0-610 GCF_011630105.1 Anneissia japonica | reverse complement strand
ATTCATGGAGGAATATGCATACTGTATCCTGTGTATACATAACACATGTTTTATGTAGCATGCTGTCATTAGCAAAATGCTAGGTTTTTATAGTTTTAATCTTTACTAAAATCAGGGGCGGATCCAGAGATGTCCAAAAGTGGGGGGGGGCGAAAGGGGAGCCGAAATTTGGGCCGATCGATGTCCTAGGGGTTTCGGGGGCATGCCCCCGCGAAATATTTGTGTTCTAGACGCCCGAAAATAACATTTGAGGCGTTGTGGGCTATCATTTTTTTCTTTCTTTTTTTCTTTTTTTTTTCTTTTTTTATCTCTCAAAATGGGGGTGGCGGGGCCGGGCCGCCCCCCCCCACCCTAAATCCGCCCCTGAAATGGCTGGTCTGTTTCTGAGATACACATAGTAAATTTTAAACCGTTTTAAACAGTTAATTTTATTTTGAAATACTTTACTATTTTAAATTGTTAATCTCTTACACGTATTTCTCGTTATTGCCAAGTTGTTTTGTCGTGTGATTTTTAATGTAATTTTATCCTTCTTAACCAAGACTTAGCAAAGGAAAAACAAATTCCTATTTTAAAATGGACAATAAAGTGTTCTTGAATCTAGAATCTT
>NW_022720543.1:0-1013 GCF_011630105.1 Anneissia japonica | reverse complement strand
TTTCCAATTTAATGTGTTTGAAGAAAAAACACCAGCGGGCCCCTCAATAATACGTAGATTTTTAGAGGAGTAATTATTGATTACCATGTTCATTTAAATAGACCGTATTGGCGGCTCAGGTCACATGAATTATAGTGGGTATAGGGTTTGTGTACAATCTATCGAGATCGTGAGAGGACAGCATTGAATATGGCTTCGTCTTGTTGTTGTAAGGCACATCATAGATGTTGCACATGTTAGTTGAAACTAGAGTTACAATTTGGTAAATCGTTTTATAAGTATTTCAAAATTCAATTTTTAAAAACAGATGGGTTTGGATAGGGGGAGTGAAGCTTGGAAGTTTTTCAAGGAAAGGTACGTTCATGATGCGCATGTTGCTCATCGCCGGCTGAGGTACTTTTAGGCCCAAGTCAAGAATATATTATTCATGGCAAATGCTATTGCAGCATGAATAAAATAAAAATCTTCCCATTTGTTCAGTTGAGCAATCAGTACCGTTAAGGGCTATTTTCTACTTTATTACCTACTTGAGTACAGAATATAGTTGAGGCATAACAACTCCCTTTCTGGTCAAGGCTTAACACTAACAGTGTAGCCTAGGCCTATACACTGTATGTAACCTACACTAGCAGCATTCCAGAGCCTAAATAAAATGCTCAGAGATGGCAAAATAATTATAAATTACTATTTTAAAAAACAGACGGCCTTACATTACTTTACTTTGGGTCGATGTCTAAAAAACATCATAACGCTCTCAAATTTTATATTATTTTATTCATTGTATATTGTTATGTTTCTCGTCACTGTACCACATTGAAAATCAGTACTATAGTACTGAAAGTGCCTACAGTATTAAGAAATATTACATAAATAAAAATAAATATACTGTGTTCAAACTGAGTGCACTGTGGTTTAGGATGTGGTTTGTTTACATTTACTGTAGTACCCACTATGTTTCATGACTGGTAATAGCTGGAGGTGCCGATTCGGTCTATTACTTAATTTTCCACCAG
>NW_022720542.1:0-695 GCF_011630105.1 Anneissia japonica | reverse complement strand
CTTTGGAATACAGACGGGCTGCTCCTCTTTTTGGTGACATTCACTTGTTTTTAAAAATACGTAAATGTACCCGCGACAACTCCCATAGCTTATCCAGGTATACATTGTCTTCAATTTTGTGTCGCAGTTGCGAGAGCATGACAGCTTTTCCGTCGGCCTAGGCCTAGTGGCCAAATACTTTCTAGACTGCAGCTTTTCCACGCACTCGATCTTGTGCGCAGAACAAAAAATTCTCTGGAATAAAGATTTTTTGGCGTTTTGGTTGGTGTTTTCTTTTCCTCCATTAACAATGTACCACAATATTCCACACACCTGCACGTACGGTACCATGTCCCAACTTCCCGACTTCTCTCTACATTCGTGGCACCAAAACCAGAACCGTTTGATTGGTTGACCTTCCGTCATAACATTCACCCTATTGCCAAATACGGCATCCTAAAAATTACGTCATGCTTGTCACGGCCAGCGGTCTGCATTCGATTTGACTCACTCTTTTACAAGTCTCTAATTCTCATCAAAACAGTTTCTCAACATAAACTGACGCTGGTGGCGCTTTCCGAAATGCGCTAATGTACTACGAAAAATCCATAAATTAGAGACTTGTGGCAAGTCTACTAAGTTAGATGATGTATCCAAATTCAACAATTTCCATGATTGACCTGTGATCACATAAATTATTGCATTGACAACCTTAT
>NW_022720541.1:0-727 GCF_011630105.1 Anneissia japonica | reverse complement strand
CTCGCACAGTCCGGTTCCCGGACGACACGAGTGGTACGTCAGAGAGAGGACGATCGCCGGCAGCATACAGTTGGCGCAGATGACCGCCAGGAACTTCTTCATTCGGTGCCGCTTCCCTTCCAAACGATACGCGTAGTCGATGGGGAACGACCATCTGGCGACGGCTGCCATGAGGCAAACCCCGGTCATGTCCCGAAACCAAAGCCAGACTAACAGAACGACCAAGGTGTAGATATCCAATACTCTGTTAACCCGTCTCACGACGGAAGAGTCGGTCCACAGTCCGTCCAAGACAAGATTCAAGTAGGCGCCGGCGAACGAACACAAGACGTACTCGACGACTATGGCGTCGGAGCGATCCATGAACTCCGGAATCCAACCTGTCACGAAACACGTAATCACCGCAGCGGCCGGCATGAAGAAGCTGAGCGAGGTGTCCACGATCCGGTGTTTCGTGTTCGTGTCCAGCAGAGCCGGACTCAAGCTGTCGGTAATCCCGAAACATATCGACATCGAGGTTTTCAGGAAGGCGAGAAACACGACGGCGGCAAACACCGGAACCGGTACTATCATCGACAACATGACGTGGAGGCGAGTTGAGAAAGTAACGGTACGGTTCTTGGCGAGTAAATGATGACGGTGGCGTCACCTTCGTTCTATTCATCGGCGTTCGCGAAGTGCCCATGACGTGGCATTTTTGTGTACGACGAAACTTCCCGCTTCGTAG
>NW_022720540.1:0-740 GCF_011630105.1 Anneissia japonica | reverse complement strand
CATGTTTTACCTCACTATATACAACATTTCAATATGCCTTCATATATTACTCAATAGCTAAATTCAAACGACGATTAGGCAGAAGATACCACCGAGATAATCGTCCTTCTGTGAACTCCAAACGATAATCATCACGATTGAACGTTTCTAAGCGTCAGATCGTGTTAATATATCTCTTAAGATTTTGATGCAAACTAATGATGATAATCACAAAGATAAAGTAACAACGGATAACAACGGATTGTAGTCAATAATGTTTTATTAAAAACATTCGCAATACTCTTCTTTATGTAATTTATCTCTCAACAATGAAAAACAAGCGTTTAGTGTTGTTTTAAAAAACATTGGTTGTATCAGTTAAGATAAAAGCATCTCTTCCAAAGAAATACGTCATACCTTAAATCCCCCCGTCTTTTACAGTTTTATTTATATTTTGGTTTTGTATGCATTAAAAATAATTGTTATTTTTTTGGTGTTTTTTTATTGCACTGAAGATGTAGTAAATACGAAGAAACATCCTATTAAAAGTATTTTTGTTTAATGTTTGCGGTACGCCACGTAGATAGTTCTGAGAAGAACTGTTATTGGTTGAGAAAGTCTCATAGATGAATTAAATAGATTGCATACTCAAATATAGGATTAAATACCTTCATTATTTTTCCTCCCTATTGTCATATTTAATATAATATTATATAATATAATATAATATAATATAATATAATATAATATAATAATATAAT
>NW_022720539.1:0-602 GCF_011630105.1 Anneissia japonica | reverse complement strand
GCCTAGGTGGTCCATATCACAATAAATGTCTCTGAAAAATAAATCTGCACCTGCACTAGGCCTAGCCTAGTCTACATTGACCATGTAATGGTCAATGGTCAATGGTCGTATATTTATATAGCGCCCTCCACAGAAAAACGTCTCAAGGCACTTTTGAAGCCACATGAAACAAAGGCAAAAGCCTCCCTGCCTGCTCGGCGCCTGCCTAGGCTAGGCCTAGCCTAGGCTCCTAGCTAGCTAGGCTAGGCTAGGACTCAGCCTAGGACCTGGGGATTAGGCCTATAATGAGCCTGTCATACAAAAAACTGATGTAAAAAGCAATGATAATCTACCACTCAAAATAAAAAAAGATTGATTTCTGACTCACATGCATACGCTTTTTGCAAAACACGAACATTTTTCAGCAATGAAAGACGGAATAACTTTTGCGAGAACCGTCCAGCTACCGCCATCTTGCCGGCTACTTCGATTCAGTGCATGCGCCATCTAGAGTTCTGTGAATACAAATCAAAGGATACAAACTTTACTTGGGAAGTACCAAGGTAATTCAACAAAAGGACGCACATCTCGGGACATCAAAGATTATAACTCTGGCATCGACA
>NW_022720538.1:0-1951 GCF_011630105.1 Anneissia japonica | reverse complement strand
GTTGGCAATACTAGCAACGTAAAATGCTCGATACACGTGATAATGCAAAGCGTAAATATTGAAAATGTAGAACTGGGTATTATCACTCTACAGACTGTTTCATGCTAATGCAATCTTCAGGAGTGAGAGAATACAAGGATTGTGCGAGTATATGAATGCTAAGACAGGTGAAAATGCAAATGAGTTAATTGTTTTTAAGTAGGTATTTGTTGCTGTGCCTGCATTTAGACAATAGCTCGGTTCTTTTGTTTAGTGTTGACTGTTTGTCTGAAGTTTCTCGGTTATGCACAGGTTGCAGCGTTTTGTTTTTGGGGAGTAAGCCGATTCTCTGTCGATGATAGACCATTTAATGTTGTAGGGTGTGTTGCTATCTTTTAATTTCCATACGTATTTGGAGAGTACGGTGCTGTTTCTGTGTTTGGGGGTGTTAAAAGTGTATTTGTGGTTTGTGTATCGGGTTTTGAACGGTGTGTCAGTGAGCCCGATGTAGCATTTTTTGTCATCATTTGAGTAGACAGTGGCTTTGTACAGTAGATGATGGATGAGGTGAGGCAATTTCCAGAGAGTGGACATTCATCTTTTTTTCCTGCAATTGCAGAGAGTTTTTGGCTGTTGTTGCTTAGCTTACTCCCAAAAACAAAACGCTGCAACCTGTGCATAACCGAGAAACTTCACATAATATAATCAGAGAAACATAAATATAAAAAATAATATTATAATAAATAATATAATATAATAATAAAACCGAATAAATAGAAATAAAATTATAATTAAAAGTGACCGAAAACTAAGAGAAGAATATGTAGCGGCAGAAGGAAAATTCACTGATGAATCCCAAGTCTTTATTGAGGCCGTGAGTGTGTGTTTTGAGTTTTAAAATCCATTTCAGTTCTTCTCGTTGTCTTGTGTTCAGTAGAGCAGAAGTTACTGGCTATGAGAGTCACTTTGAGATGGTGAATATTGTGGTGGGGGGAGTTAAAGTGTTCCCCTACAGGGAAACCAGGGGTGTTATTGCGGATGGAATGTTTATGGTTATTAAATCGTAGGCGGAATTTATTACCCGTTTCACCAATGTAATGGCCTTTGTTGCAAAGTGTGCATGATATAAGGTAAATTACATTAGTAGAATCACAATTTAGAGGTGGGGAGGGGGGACAGTTTATAGTCAGATGTGTTGTTAAGTATTATTGATCTGTTTGTGTTAATATGGCTACAGACCTGGCAGCGAGCTTTATTACATGTGGTGTTACCGTTATGAGTGCTGGGTGTACGAAGTTTAGATGGTGCAAGAATGGATTTAAGGTTAGGTGGCTGTCTACAGTAGTAGCAAGGAGAGGGGGATCCGAGAACAGGGGCTGGATAGTGGTGTCATTTTAAAGGAGGGCATAATCATGTTTTAATATTTTAGATAGTTTGTGAGTGTTAGGACTGAAATCAAAGACCATGGGGATGTGTGCAGTATTAATTTAAGGTTTGTAATTGAGAAGGTCAGAGCGGGTATGAGTGTTAGCTTTCATGATACATGATTTTATAAGAGGGGATAGCCGTTATTAAGAAAGTGGTCAGTAAGTTTGGTGACGCTAGTACGGTAGTTGGTAGGATCAGAGCAAATGCGTTTACAGCGAAGCATTTGGCTGTAAACAATAGATTGTTTAAGTTTGTTAGGATGTGAGGTATGAAAGTTAAGATATGTGTGATTATCGGTGGGTTTAGAATAGAGAGATGTGGAGATACTGTTGCCTGAAATGGAAACATTAACATCAAGAAAGGGGATAGAAGTGTTAGAGTGTTCCATAGTAAATTTGATAGTGGGGTGAAATTTGTTACAGTGAGTGACGAATTTAGTAAGGTTGTCAAAACCGTGAGGCCAAATGTAATGCCACCCCTGCCCAAGTCACTATTTAGCTATCGTCTCTGCTGGTATCATATCAAAATACACAAATTATTGGAA
>NW_022720537.1:0-1075 GCF_011630105.1 Anneissia japonica | reverse complement strand
ATATCAAAAAAAAAAAAAAATATCCAAGAGGCTCTCCAAAAAAAACCAAAAAAACTTTACATCATGGACATATTAACATTTAAGATACAAAAAGAACATTAACGCCCGTATTCTTAAAAACGAACTTTAGTCGAACTTCGAACTAGAACTTCATTATAGTCCTAGCTGCAACTTAAACTTAAATTTGTATTTATAAACAGCATAGTCAAAGTTCAAACTACAACTAAATCAAGTTCTAGTTTTAGTTCAGCTTAAGACGGCTGGCAAGCAACAACTATCACACTTACCAATGAAAAGAGCTCAATAGCAGATAAAATTTTAGAGATCCGGTAATGCGGATGAATAATAAGCTGCAGTTCAAAAACATATTTCTTCATAATTCATAATAGATAATCATTCACTTAATTAATTTTCTATAATAATAACTATATTAGTTGTTAACATACAATGATAGAGAGTTTGAACAGTCACTGGATATTTGCTTTCATTGGAGAAAATCATAGTTGAGCCCCAGCGAGAGCGGCGCCATCTTTGTTGTTGTTATGGTGAAGCTCCGTGACCACAACGTGAGGAGATTTTGTGCAATTCAGGAACTATCGCATGTGGCTAGCAAAACATGTTAATTTCTCATTTTGGAAGATAAACTTGATGTCTGTTTTTTTTAACAAACCAAAGATATATCAGACCTCCATATACAACAGGTTTTATTCGTTTCACTTTATTATGAGTTAGAAAAAGTGCATTTTTAGTAAGGTAAATATTTCGGTCGGTGATTTAGCCTGACCCTAGGCTGACTAAAAAAATCAGAATGCGGAGGTATCATTTTAGTTGAGGTTCGCATGGTTTAGTAGTAGTGCCAGTCAAAGTTTGTTTTAAGAAAACGAAATGACGTAATTTTGAAGTTTTAGCTCGAACTATGACTAAAGATCGTTTTAAGAATACCGAGGAGAATGTTGCATTGCATATATAATAATAATAATAATAATTACTTTATTTAAACACGGAAAAATTTGATCACCCAAGGGTGTTTTTCATCAAGGCCGTGCAAGGCCATAAGTGGTAAAATATAAAAATA
>NW_022720536.1:0-543 GCF_011630105.1 Anneissia japonica | reverse complement strand
AACACTGAATAAATTTTACACAACCTTGGCATTACCTTACAGACGCGTGTGAATGCTTTTTATCACGGTAGGAATAACTCGGGAGATCGCTCGGTTACAATTTGTTACTTTTTGTTAAATTTAACTTCACGTGTGAATCGGGTATAACCTACTCGTACCATGGAGGTATTATTATTGAGAAGGAGATCACTCGAAAAAGCTACGCGCACGCAGCGCTATGCAAATGAGCCAACATCAAAGCTGCCGCAGCGCGTGAAGAACGTTTGCGCGATGCCTTTGAAGTCCCATGTGTTCCCCCGCCATCAAATTTTCAGCAGGCATAGTTTACCAAAAAATTGAACATGGCGAAATGGAAAGCACCTTCTTCCCTCGATGCGCACTACATACTGTCAATCACTATGGCTGCGCAATCGTTTCCATTTTGAAGCTGATACATTTATATCTCATAAAATATCAAACATATTAATATTTTCCACCCAAAAAAGTTTCGAATTTAATGGAACATTTACATGACCTTCAAAAGTATAGTATATTTCAACTTCA
>NW_022720535.1:0-1220 GCF_011630105.1 Anneissia japonica | reverse complement strand
CTGGACGGCGGCTACGAACCTGGAAGATTCAGTTATCGGATTTTGAAAAATCTGATGAGTCGTTTTACTTTGTTTAAAGTTTTGGTGTTGGCGAAATTTCAACCGACGACGAACCCTTTCGAAATGGACATGTGGAAGATAATAAGTATCGAAGAAGATGATGGTCAAAGTTGGGACGTTATCCGATGTTAATGAAACAAAAAAAAAGAAAAAAAAAGTAACTTTCCATTACAAATAAATAAAGAACGAAAGAAGTTTTAAATTGTTGTCTTTAGTTTTTTATTGTGTTACTTTTATATTTTTTTCTATTTTATTTTGTTATGGATGACATAAATGTATATTATTTGTGCCTACTCGCACCAAAAGAAATGAGACGGCGTACATACATTGAATCAGTGTATATTATCGTGTACAAGTTGATAACGACCACGGACGGAGACCGACTACGCCGGCAAAGAAATCGATCGACGGCATGACGGTGTCCCTTTCGCCTGCTCGCGTCCGCGACCACCGACCACGACTGCCAGTCCGACGTACGCCGTCGTGCCGGATCGCGACGACGGCCAGTCCGGCGTACGTGACAGCGACGGCCAGTCTGGTGTCACGTACGCCGTCTGCCGACTCGAGAAGACGACGGCTGCAAACAACGACGGCCAGTCCGGCGTCCGGCGTACGTGACAAGGACAGCCAGTCGGGTGTCACGTACGCCGTCCGCCGACTCGAGAAGACGACGGCTGCAAACAACGACGGCCAGTCCGGCGTCCGGCGTACGTGACAAGGACGGCCAGTCCGGTGTCACGAACGCCGTCCGCCGACTCGCAGCGACGACCAGGACGGCCAGTCCGGCGTCCGTGACACCGACTCCCAGTCCGGTGTCACGAACGCCGTCCGCCGACTCGCAGCGACGACCGGGACGGCGTCCGGCGTCCGGCGTACGCCGGCTCGCAACGGCGGTCGCCGGATGCCGGCGTTCCGGTCTACCGATTTTGGCGCCAAGATTTGGCCAATCGGCATCGAGAATTTGGATCACGTGATTTGTCCGACCAATCAAAGTCCAGAGTTAGCGTAACACGATGCACCGGAATGTATAAATGGGAGTCGGTGTTAGAAAATCGTTCATTCCTTACACAAGTTTCACGGAGGACGGTCGAAGTTGC
Source organism: Anneissia japonica (assembly GCF_011630105.1). NCBI lineage: Eukaryota > Metazoa > Echinodermata > Crinoidea > Comatulida > Comatulidae > Anneissia > Anneissia japonica. Next base: position 63 of record NW_022720535.1, on the reverse strand, counting down.
TGTCGGATGGAGAACGGAGGAAGTGTGTCGTGCGGATGCTGGAGGCCTCGAAGAGCAACGGAT